>NC_040879.1:70581475-70629520 GCF_003676215.2 Rhopalosiphum maidis
AACCATTAACTATTTGAATTAGTAATATACGTCAAAATTATCATATAAAAACATGTTTTATAGTGTTTATGAGGTATCAGCTTAAATGAAATACTTGGAAGTTAATAATCCTAAATAAGAATCATTTACTGAATTCATTGGTCTTGGTTCATGATACTAATTTTTTGTATCACTAATATTAAGTTGCTACCAATTATGTTCAATAACCATTACACACACATTGCATAAATCCAATATTATTATCAATATCTTCTAGTGTATTTTCAAAATAAGATGTTGATAATTTTACAAAGTGGTATGAATGCAAATTCCTGTCTCAGCAAGCCTTAGGTGAACTGCTGCACTGCAATCTGAAAAAAATGTAGTCAGTTAAATATGTAAAATGGTGGAGAATTAATTGAGAAATGAGTGTTTCATAAGCAGTTTAAAATATGAATTTATAACACGAGTCAAAATTATCATATAAAAACATGTTTCTGGTGTTTATGAAGTATCAGCATCAATGAAATACATGGAAGTTAATAATGCTAAATAAGATTCATTTACTTAATTCAATAGTATTGGTTTCATGTCAATTATTTGAGAATTGAGTGTTTCATAAGCAGTTAAAAATATGAATTTATAACACGAGTCAACATTATCATATAAAAGCAAGTTTATAGTGTTTATGAAGTATTGGCTTAAATGAAATGTATGAATGTAATTAATGCTAAATAAGAAACATATTCTCTTTCTAGTGGTCAAAGTTTCAAGATACTCAATTGAGAATTGAGTGTTTCATAAGCCATAAAAAATTTGAATTCGTAATATACGTTAAAATTATCATATAAAAACATGTTTTATAGTGTTTATGAGGTATCAGCTTAAATGAAATACTTGGAAGTTAATAATCCTAAATAAGAATCATTTACTGAATTCATTGGTCTTGGTTTCATGATACTAATTTTTTGTATCACTAATATTAAGTTGCTTCCAATTATGTTCAATAACCATTACACACACATTGCATAAATCCAATATTATTATCAATATCTTCTAGTGTATTTTCAAAATAAAATGTTGATAATTTTCCAAAGTGGTATGAATGCAAATTCCTGTCTCAGCAAGCCTTGGGTGAAATGCTGCACTGCAATCTGAAAAAAATTGTAGTCAGTTAAATATGTAAAATTGGTGGAGAATTAAGTGAGAAATGAGTGTTTCATAAGCAGTTAAAATATGAATTTATAACACGAGTCAAAATTATCATATAAAACCAAGTTTTATAATGTTTATGAAGTATCAGCTTAAATGAAATGTATGAATGTAATTAATGCTAAATAAGAAACATATTCTCTATGTAGTGGTCAAGGTTTCAAGACACTATATTGAGAATTGAGGGTTTCATAAACCATTAACTATTTGAATTAGTAATATACGTCAAAATTATCATATAAAAACATGTTTTATAGTGTTTATGAGGTATCAGCTTAAATGAAATACTTGGAAGTTAATAATCCTAAATAAGAATCATTTACTGAATTCATTGGTCTTGGTTTCATGATACTAATTTTTTGTATCACTAATATTAAGTTGCTACCAATTATGTTCAATAACCATTACACACACATTGCATAAATCCAATATTATTATCAATATCTTCTAGTGTATTTTCAAAATAAGATGTTGATAATTTTACAAAGTGGTATGAATGCAAATTCCTGTCTCAGCAAGCCTTAGGTGAACTGCTGCACTGCAATCTGAAAAAAATGTAGTCAGTTAAATATGTAAAATTGGTGGAGAATTAATTGAGAAATGAGTGTTTCATAAGCAGTTTAAAATATGAATTTATAACACTAGTCAAAATTATCATATAAAAACATGTTTCTGGTGTTTATGAAGTATCAGCATCAATGAAATACATGGAAGTTAATAATGCTAAATAAGATTCATTTACTTAATTCAATAGTATTGGTTTCATGTCAATTATTTGAGAATTGAGTGTTTCATAAGCAGTTAAAAATATGAATTTATAACACGAGTCAAAATTATCATATAAAACCAAGTTTTATAATGTTTATGAAGTATCAGCATCAATGAAATATATGGAAGTAAATAATGCTAAATAAGAAACATATTCTCTATGTAGTGGTCAAGGTTTCAAGACACTATATTGAGAATTGAGTGTTTCATAACCATAAACAATTTGAATTAGTAATATACGTCAAAGTTATCATATAAAAACATGTTTTATAGTGATTATGAAGTATCAGCTTAAATGAAATACTTGGAAGTTAATAATCCTAAATAAGAATCATTTACTGAATTCATTGCTCTTGGTTTCATGATTCTAATTTTTTTTTCACTAATATTAAGTTGCTATCAATTACGTACAGTTATTATTAAACGTACCTTGCAAAATACCATTATTATTATTATTATTATTATCAGTATTGTCTAGTCAAATTTCAACATGGGATGTCCAAATTTGCACAACTACTAAAAATGGTAATTCATGTATCATCGTGCCTTGAAAGATCTGCTGTGCTGCAATCTGAAAAAATGTAGGCAGTTAAAATGTGAAATTGGTGGAGAACAACATTAGAATACAGAGTTTTATATGCATTTAAAAATATGAATTTAAAATACGAGTCATAATTATCATATAAAAGCATGTTATATAATGTGTATGAAGTATCATCATCAATGAAATACATGGAAGTTAATAATGCTAAATAAGATTCATTTACTTAATTCTATGGTATTGGTTTCATGTCAATTATTTGAGAATTGAGTGTTTCATAAGCAGTTTAAAATATGAATTTATAACACGAGTCAAAATTATCATATAAAAACATGTTTCTGGTGTTTATGAAGTATCAGCATCAATGAAATACATGGAAGTTAATAATGCTAAATAAGATTCATTTACTTAATTCAATAGTGTTGGTTTCATGTCAATTATTTGAGAATTGAGTGTTTCATAAGCAGTTAAAAATATGAATTTATAACACGAGTCAACATTATCTTATAAAGCAAGTTTATAGTGTTTATGAAGTATTGGCTTAAATGAAATGTATGAATGTAATTAATGCTAAATAAGAAACATATTCTCTTTCTAGTGGTCAAAGTTTCAAGATACTCAATTGAGAATTCAGTGTTACATAAGTCATAAAAAATTTAATTTGTAATATATGTCAAAATTATCATATAAAAACATGTTTTATAGTGTTTATGAGATATCAGCTTAAATGAAATACTTGGAAGTTAATAATCTTAAATAAGAATCATTTACTGAATTCATTGGTCTTGGTTTCATGATACTAATTTTTTGTTTCACTAATATTAAGTTGCTACCAATTATGTTCAATAACCATTACACACACATTGCATAAATCCAATATTATTATCAATATCTTCTAGTGTATTTTCAAAATAAGATGTTGATAATTTTCCAAAGTGGTATGAATGCAGATTCCTGTCTCAGCAAGCCTTGGGTGAACTGCTGCACTGCAATCTGAAAAAAATGTAGTCAGTTAAATATGTAAAATATGTTGAGAATTAATTGAGAAATGAGTGTTTCATAAGCAGCTTAAAATATGAATTTATAACACGATTCAAAATAATTATATAAAAACATGTATTAGTGTCTATGAAGTATCAGCTTAAATGCAATGTATGAAAGTAAGTTATGCTAAATAAGAAACATATTCTCTATGTAGTGGTCAAGGTTTCAAGACACTATATTGAGAATTGAGTGTTTCATAAGCCATAAAAAATTTGAATTCGTAATATACGTAAAAATTATCATATAAAAACATGTTTTATAGAGTTTATGAAACATTGGCTTAAATGAAATACTTGGAAGTTAATAATCTTAAATAAGAATCATTTACTGAATTCATTGGTCTTGGTTTCATGATACTAATTTTTTGTTTCACTAATATTAAGTCGCTACCAATTATGTTCAATAACTATTACACGCACATTGCATAAATCCAATATTATTATCAATATCTTCTAGTGTATTTTCAAAATAAAATGTTGATAATTTTCCAAAGTGGTATGAATGCAAATTCCTGTCTCAGCAAGCCTTAGGTGAACTGCTGCACTGCAATCTGAAAAAAATGTAGTCAGTTAAATATGTAAAATTGGTGGAGAATTAATTGAGAATTGAGTGTTTCATAAGCAGCTTAAAATATGAATTTATAACATGAGTCAAAATTATCATTTAAAAGCATGTTTCTAGTGTTTATGAAGTATCAGCATCAATGAAATACGTGGAAGTTAATAATGCTAAATAAGATTCATTTACTTAATTCAATGGTATTGGTTTCATGTCAATTATTTGAGTATTGAGTGTTTCATAAGCAGTTAAAAATATGAATTTATAACACGAGTCAAAATTATCATATAAAAGCATGTCTTATAGTGTTTATGAGATATCAGTATCAATGAAATACATGGAAGTAAATTATGGTAAATAAGAAGCATATTCTCTTACTAGTGGTCAAGTTTTTAAGACACTATATTGAGAATTGAGTGTTTAATAAACCATAAACAATTTGAATTAGTAATAAACGTCAAAATTATCATATAAAAACATGTTTTATAGTGATTATGAAGTATCAGCTTAAATGAAATGTATGAATGTAAATAATGCAAAATAAGAAACATATTCTCTTTCTAGTGGTTAAAGTTTCAAGATACTCAATTGAGAATTGAGTGTTTCTTAAGCTATAAAAAATTTGAATTAGTAATATTCGTCAAAATTATCATATAAAACCATGTTTTATAGTGATTATGAAGTATCAGCTTAAATGAAATGTATGAATGTAATTAATGCTAAATAAGAAACATATTCTCTATGTAGTGGTCAAGGTTTCAAGACACTATATTGAGAATTGAGTGTTTCATAAGCAGCTTAAAATATGAATTTATAACACGAGTCAAAATTATCATATAAAAGCATGTTTATAGTGTTTATGAAGTATTGGCTTAAATGAAATGTATGAATGTAATTAATGCTAAATAAGAAACATATTCTCTTTCTAGTGGTCAAGGTTTCAAGATACTAACTTGAGAATTGACTTTTCTATAAAAAGTTAAAAATAGGAATTCATAATTCTCATTAATATTATCATATTAAATCATGTTTTATAGTGTTTATGAAGTATCAGCATCAATAAAAATACACGGAAGTTAATAATGCTAAATAAGAATCATTTACTTAATTCATTGGTCTTGGTTTCATGATTCTAATTTTTTTTTCACTAATATTAAGTTGCTATCAATTACGTACAGTTATTATTAAACGTACCTTGCAAAATACCATTATTATTATTATTATTATTATCAGTATTGTCTAGTCAAATTTCAACATGGGATGTCCAAATTTGCACAACTACTAAAAATGGTAATTCATGTATCATCGTGCCTTGAAAGATCTGCTGTGCTGCAATCTGAAAAAATGTAGGCAGTTAAAATGTGAAATTGGTGGAGAACAACATTAGAATACAGAGTTTTATATGCAATTAAAAATATGAATTTAAAATACGAGTCATAATTATCATATAAAAGCATGTTATATAATGTGTATGAAGTATCATCATCAATGAAATACATGGAAGTTAATAATGCTAAATAAGATTCATTTACTTAATTCTATGGTATTGGTTTCATGTCAATTATTTGAGAATTGAGTGTTTCATAAGCAGTTTAAAATATGAATTTATAACACGAGTCAAAATTATCATATAAAAACATGTTTTATAGTGATTATGAAGTATCAGCTTAAATGAAATGTATGAATGTAATTAATGCTAAATAAGAAACATATTCTCTTTCTAGTGGTCAAAGTTTCAAGATACTCAATTGAGAATTGAGTGTTTCTTAAGCTATAAAAAATTTGAATTAGTAATATACGTCAAAATTATCATATAAAACCATGTTTTATAGTGATTATGAAGTATCAGCTTTAATGAAATGTATGAATGTAATTAATGCTAAATAAGAAACATATTCTCTATGTAGTGGTCAAGGTTTCAAGACACTATATTGAGAATTGAGTGTTTCATAAGCAGCTTAAAATATGAATTTATAACACGAGTCAAAATTATCATATAAAAGCATGTCTTATAGTGTTTATGAGGTATCAGTATCAATGAAATACATGGAAGTAAATTATGCTAAATAAGAAGCATATTCTCTTACTAGTGGTCAAGGTTTCAAGATACTAACTTGAGAATTGACTTTTCTATAAAAAGTTAAAAATAGGAATTTATAATTCTCATTAATATTATCATATTAAATCATGTTTTATAGTGTTTATGAAGTATCAGCATCAATAAAAATACATGGAAGTTAATAATGCTAAATAAGAATCATTTACTTAAATCATTGGTCTTGGTTTCATGATTCTAATTTTTTTTTCACTAATATTAAGTTGCTATCAATTACGTACAGTTATTATTAAACGTACCTTGCAAAATACCATTATTATTATTATTATTATTATCAGTATTGTCTAGTCAAATTTCAACATGGGATGTCCAAATTTGCACAACTACTAAAAATGGTAATTCATGTATCATCGTGCCTTGAAAGATCTGCTGTGCTGCAATCTGAAAAAATGTAGGCAGTTAAAATGTGAAATTGGTGGAGAACAACATTAGAATACAGAGTTTTATATGCAATTAAAAATATGAATTTAAAATACGAGTCATAATTATCATATAAAAGCATGTTTTATAATGTGTATGAAGTATCATCATCAATGAAATACATGGAAGTTAATAATGCTAAATAAGAATCATTTACTTAATCTAATGGTAAGGGTTTCATAACACTAACTTTTTGTTACACTTCTATGATGTTGCTATCATTTACATTCATTTACCATTACACGTACCGTGCAAAACACCATTATTAATATTAATACCTTCTAATCCATATTAAACATAGGATGTTGAAACTATTCCAAGCGCTAAAAATGTTAATTCATGCTCAACAAGCCTAGAGTGATCTGTTGCACTGCAATCTGAAAAATATGAAAGTTAATAATGGTAAATAAGCATCATTACTTAATATAATGGTCAAGGTTACATGACTTTTAGTAACACTACTATTAATTGAATCACAATTATATTCTATATCCATTACTCGTACTTTGCATAAAACCATTATTATTATCGGTATCGTCTAGTCCATTTTCAACGTAGGATGTTGTAACTTTGTCAACTGTTAGAAACGTTAATTCAGTTCTTAGCAATCCTCGAGTGATCTGCTGTACTGCCATCTAAAAAAAAATTGTCAGTTAATTATGTATAATGGTTGAAGGATAAAATGTCACTACTACACACCATAAAGAGATCGAAAGTCTGTTTATGACAACTAGTACGTGGACAACAGTGAATAATTCAGAAATGGAAATAATCAAACAAAAACTAACAGACAAACTTCATTCCTATTTCAAAATACTTGAAAACAATTTAAAGTTGAAATTTAAATACAAATACGAATATAAAACTGCAAAAAGATATGAAATATAAATCAGACAGTAAATACAAACGGTTATATCAATAGACAAACAATGTTTTATATCACTAAACCACAATCATGGATGAAAAACATCATATCAATTCGGATTAGAATATTCAACTTATTACATTTTATCTCAGGCCGCCGAATTCAAAAATGTTTAATATTATAATATTTTCATATACAAATACAATTTCAAAACTGATTAACTGAGCATAATATAATGAAATAAATTTCCAATAATATTCTGTACTTTGTAAATTCAGCAGGCAGTTGTATAAATATTATGAGTCTTAACATAGATACATAGTAACTAGTAAGACAAAAGTCAAAAAGTAATAACATTAAACTATATATGTATGTATTATTTAAGTGTTTAGATAGTTGCAGGTAAGCATTTATTATGCATTAATATTCTCCGGACTGTACAGTCCACTGGTTAACTAATTGAACTTAAGTATACTTAACAATACTTAATAAATCATAATAATTTATTTTTTATGTTCGATGTCCATAAAATTTAAATCTTTATCTCCTATAAATATTACCGAAGTTATATTGTGAAATTCAAAACAAATTACTACCAATCATACTAATATATTGCATATTAAATATACACGTATAATTAAAACTAATAAATAATAAATGAAATGTTGTATTCGAGCAGATTTGAGTCTGAAGTGATCAGAAGTAATCTACTGACTGCGTCGTACATTTTAAAAATGATGGTCGTATCTCGTATAAACAACGAAATCGCTTAGGTACATATTAAATTCTTAACGCTAAACGAGGGATATAAACACTATAAACATTAAATAGATGTATTCTCTATATGATTTGATGAAAAACTATTTATAAATAAACTATTTTTTATGCTGTTGGCGTAATTGCTAAACGTTGAAACCTTAACAAACATAAAACGTGTAAAAAAAAACAAAGTTCAAAAAGATACTTCGTTAAATCGTTATACGGTGGTATAGGTACCATACAGAAAAGTATGCGTGTACGAAAAAACAAGCCATTCGATTTTTTAACCTTTCAAACTCGTCGTAGCATTTATGAGTCAGCACTCAAACTTCGAAAAGATTAAACAAAAACTCAAATTCAAAAAATTCGAAAAATACGTAAAATCTAAGTGCCAAAAATAAAAATATAATCGTAACTTCGCAACAAAACGTCCGATTCCTTCGGTTTTGGTAGCGTTCGAATTTTTACAAAAACGTCTAAACGATGCGTAGAAAAAAATCGCTCTAACCACCCAAAAATTAATTGTTTCGTGGCGACAAAGTCCAAAAACTGCAAAATCCTAATTTCCGACGCCAAAAATAGGGGTAAAAATGAATTCAACAGTGTCACCACGGGACGCCGATTTTGATCACAGACCTACGAAAAACTGAACTTGTGAACAACAGAAACGTGGAACAAATATTAAACATTTTTTAAAATATCCATGGGGGGGAGGGGCACAAGGAGCCATAGGACACTGCTACCACCGAAGCACTTTATGTAAAACGACTTTAAACAGAAATTTCCGCGAAGTAACTATGCCCCATTCATCAAAACCCGGCCGAGTAACACTCGACTAAAAAATTCAAATTTCGGAATTCCAAGACCTCAATGTGGGGTAAAAACGGCATTTACGGTGTCCACAACAGATACCGCTTTTGATCAGCATCATCCAAAATACCAGAATCTTGAGTTTCAAACACGTCGAACGACCACTAAGGTTTTTCAAAAATATATTTGAGGGAAACAAATATTTATGCAGATATACAGTACTTATAAAGTTTTTTTTTTTTATTTATTTATTAAAATTAAAATGTTTCAGCATTTTATCATGCTATTACAAGTTTACTAACGTGTTCAATTACAAATAACAAATTACAATTACTAATATTTTTAGTTAGTGATATAGTGATATACATGCTAATGTTAGTTAATATTTATTTTTTAGTGGTAATTTAAAATCGATCTTCGTCTTCGCTTGACTGTGATAGAAGGAGATCTTGGGGTAGACGTGGTTTTAAACGCCGATTTTTCGTTTTTTATTTCCCAGGTTGTAGAACCGTGCGCCATCAGATGTATTGAGATTTGCATGAAAGTTTTTGAATTGTATTTTTATCCAGTCTTGGAGAAGAGGGATTCCCGTGACTTATAACTTTATACATAATAATAGTACTAATCATAGATAATGATGAAACACACTGCGAAATTAAGAATATTTACGCTATTGCAAAGATGTTTAAAGTCTACCTTTTGTAACTTGTACCTACGTATAATAAGTAATATAGTTGTTTTCTTTACATAGAATATTATATGACTTTGACGTTTGCAATTTGTGAATATATTTCGTACAAATTGTACCAAGTCGTAATTGTTTATAGTTTTTTTTGTTGCTTTTGGTAATTAAAATGTAGAAGGTTCAGTATTATCATACCGTTTAGGGTGATGTTAAACTTTTATTACTGAAACATATAATTATATATGCAAACTTGCAGTAAGTAAATAAAATAAATATTTAAAAAAGTTTTATATTGTATAACATAACTTTTCTAAAACTTTGCATTTTACAACTCGTTATTTCAACACATGATATAATCTGTTGTTATGATATTCATCTATAGATTTTGAGATTCAAATTGAAATACTAACATTTTTAATATTGGTTGTTTCGTTTCGAAATCTTAGAGGTTCAACGCAGTGACACCTCGAGATCAAATTTCTGTTCTAAAGAATTTTGAATTTCAATTTTAAAATTAAAAATTGCTAAAACCAAATTTCCTGCCAATTTTTTTTTTTAAACTGCACATTTAAATCATCTTTTACCGTCTAAATCATTGAGTTGAAAAACTTTTACTAATTGGAAGACGCATCTAGGGACGAATTTGTCTCGGTCTTTGAACATTTTATCCTAAGGGGCCAGTATTAAAGGATTTAGTTTTTTGAGTTTTGGATAACGTAATAACTAATAATAAATTGAGTTTTAACACAAAAATTCAGAAATTGGACAGTTACACGGTAACAAAGTCATAAATGAGTAGATAATTTTTATATAATATGCAATGGTTTGTGAGGAATAATATTGAAAATTTTAAAACTGCAGTAGGGTTGCCTATACAAAAAACCTTCAAATCTGCATGACAATATAATAAAATACATAATGCGCTCAATTTCACTATTTGAGGTGTACTGTCAGATAAAATAATTAATAAAATAAATTATATCATAGAGATAGAATATTAGAAGAATCTACCAATATTCTATATTTCAAAAATAATTAAATCGTATAAAATTTGCCTATATAGACCCCTTCTATTGATAATAAAAAAGGATCCGACAAACTGGCTATATTAATTAAGCATATGAATATATTATGATCACTAATATTTTTGAAAATATAAACAAAAAAAAACATCACAAATGTCCATAAAACTTTACTCATAAGTCATAAATTTTTTTTATAAGTAGGTATTAAAAACCTTTATTTTGGTATTTATCAAAAGCACAAAAAAAAAAAACTAACTCTTTTCTAGTTAAAAGTTGTCTGTCCTGTATTTTTAAGTTTTGAATATGTTATACATGATTTTTCATATGTAGCTGTAGTTCATGAGATAAAAATCATAAAATCTAGATATGTAAAAAGATAATTATTTGTTATACACATTTCAAGTTCAAATTTGATTGAAATCAAATATAGCAACAACGATGACTAATGATTTATAATTGAAAAATATTCGTGGGCATATAAAAATTTTAGAATATATTATTACATTTTATACATTTATTGGCTTTAAAATGCATTTTATTTCTAATAAAAATGAATTTAACCATAAAATATTAAAAGTGAATTGCATAAAATTATTAAATTTATCGGAATCTTCTAGTCCATTATAAATGTAGGATGTTGAAACTTTTCAAAGTGGTAAAAATGTTAATTCATGTTTCAGCAAGCCTTATAAGATCTGCTTTACGGTCATCTGAAAAAACATAGTCAATTAGATCTGTAAAATTGGTGGAGAATAACTCGAGAATACAGTGTTTTATAAGTACTTGAAAATGTGAATTTATAATTCGAGTCAAAATTATCATATAAAAGGATATTTTATAGTGTTAATGAAGTATCAGCTTAAATAATATTTATGAAAATTATTAATAGATAATTAGAATTGTTTTCGTAATCTAATGGTAAGGGTTTCATAACACTAACTCGACAATTGATTGTTTCATAAGCAGTTAAAAATATGAATTTATAACACGAGTCAAAATTATCATATAAAACCAAGTTTTATAATGTTTATGAAGTATCAGCATCAATGAAATATATGGAAGTAAATAATGATAAATAAGAAACATATTCTCTTTCTAGTGGTCAAAGTTTCAAGATACTCAATTGAGAATTGAGTGTTTCATAAGCCATAAAAAATTTGAATTCGTAATATACGTTAAAATTATCATATAAAAACATGTTTTATAGTGATTATGAAGTATCAGCTTAAATGAAATGTATGAATGTAATTAATGCTAAATAAGAAACATATTCTCTTTCTAGTGGTCAAAGTTTCAAGATACTCAATTGAGAATTGAGTGTTTCATAAGCTATAAAAAATTTCAATTTGTAATATACGTTAAAATTATCATATAACAACATGTTTTATAGTGATTATGAAGTATCAGCTTAAATGAAATACTTGGAAGTTAATAATCCTAAATAAGAATCATTTACTGAATTCATTGCTCTTGGTTTCATGATTCTAATTTTTTTTTCACTAATATTAAGTTGCTATCAATTACGTACAGTTATTATTAAACGTATCTTGCAAAATACCATTATTATTATTATCATCAGTATTGTCTAGTCAAATTTCAACATGGGATGTCCAAATTTTCACAACTACTAAAAATGGTAATTCATGTATCATCGTGCCTTGAAAGATCTGCTGTGCTGCAATCTGAAAAAATGTAGGCAGTTAAAATGTGAAATTGGTGGAGAACAACATTAGAATACAGAGTTTTATATGCATTTAAAAATATGAATTTAAAATACGAGTCATAATTATCATATAAAAGCATGTTATATAATGTGTATGAAGTATCATCATCAATGAAATACATGGAAGTTAATAATGCTAAAGAAGATTCATTTACTTAATTCTATGGTATTGGTTTCATGTCAATTATTTGAGAATTGAGTGTTTCATAAGCAGTTTAAAATATGAATTTATAACACGAGTCAAAATTATCATATAAAAACATGTTTCTGGTGTTTATGAAGTATCAGCATCAATGAAATACATGGAAGTTAATAATGCTAAATAAGATTCATTTACTTAATTCAATAGTATTGGTTTCATGTCAATTATTTGAGAATTGAGTGTTTCATAAGCAGTTAAAAATATGAATTTATAACACGAGTCAACATTATCATATAAAAGCAAGTTTATAGTGTTTATGAAGTATTGGCTTAAATGAAATGTATGAATGTAATTAATGCTAAATAAGAAACATATTCTCTTTCTAGTGGTCAAAGTTTCAAGATACTCAATTGAGAATTGAGTGTTTCATAAGCTATAAAAAATTTCAATTTGTAATATACGTTAAAATTATCATATAAAAACATGTTTTATAGTGATTATGAAGTATCAGCTTAAATGAAATGTATGAATGTAATTAATGCTAAATAAGAAACATATTCTCTATGTAGTGGTCAAGGTTTCAAGACACTATATTGAGAATTGAGGGTTTCATAAACCATTAACTATTTGAATTAGTAATATACGTCAAAATTATCATATAAAAACATGTTTTATAGTGTTTATGAGGTATCAGCTTAAATGAAATACTTGGAAGTTAATAATCCTAAATAAGAATCATTTACTGAATTCATTGGTCTTGGTTTCATGATACTAATTTTTTGTATCACTAATATTAAGTTGCTACCAATTATGTTCAATAACCATTACACACACATTGCATAAATCCAATATTATTATCAATATCTTCTAGTGTATTTTCAAAATAAGATGTTGATAATTTTACAAAGTGGTATGAATGCAAATTCCTGTCTCAGCAAGCCTTAGGTGAACTGCTGCACTGCAATCTGAAAAAAATGTAGTCAGTTAAATATGTAAAATTGGTGGAGAATTAATTGAGAAATGAGTGTTTCATAAGCAGTTTAAAATATGAATTTATAACACGAGTCAAAATTATCATATAAAAACATGTTTCTGGTGTTTATGAAGTATCAGCATCAATGAAATACATGGAAGTTAATAATGCTAAATAAGATTCATTTACTTAATTCAATAGTATTGGTTTCATGTCAATTATTTGAGAATTGAGTGTTTCATAAGCAGTTAAAAATATGAATTTATAACACGAGTCAACATTATCATATAAAAGCAAGTTTATAGTGTTTATGAAGTATTGGCTTAAATGAAATGTATGAATGTAATTAATGCTAAATAAGAAACATATTCTCTTTCTAGTGGTCAAAGTTTCAAGATACTCAATTGAGAATTGAGTGTTTCATAAGCCATAAAAAATTTGAATTCGTAATATACGTTAAAATTATCATATAAAAACATGTTTTATAGTGTTTATGAGGTATCAGCTTAAATGAAATACTTGGAAGTTAATAATCCTAAATAAGAATCATTTACTGAATTCATTGGTCTTGGTTTCATGATACTAATTTTTTGTATCACTAATATTAAGTTGCTTCCAATTATGTTCAATAACCATTACACACACATTGCATAAATCCAATATTATTATCAATATCTTCTAGTGTATTTTCAAAATAAAATGTTGATAATTTTCCAAAGTGGTATGAATGCAAATTCCTGTCTCAGCAAGCCTTGGGTGAAATGCTGCACTGCAATCTGAAAAAAATTGTAGTCAGTTAAATATGTAAAATTGGTGGAGAATTAAGTGAGAAATGAGTGTTTCATAAGCAGTTAAAAATATGAATTTATAACACGAGTCAAAATTATCATATAAAACCAAGTTTTATAATGTTTATGAAGTATCAGCTTAAATGAAATGTATGAATGTAATTAATGCTAAATAAGAAACATATTCTCTATGTAGTGGTCAAGGTTTCAAGACACTATATTGAGAATTGAGGGTTTCATAAGCAGTTTAAAATATGAATTTATAACACTAGTCAAAATTATCATATAAAAACATGTTTCTGGTGTTTATGAAGTATCAGCATCAATGAAATACATGGAAGTTAATAATGCTAAATAAGATTCATTTACTTAATTCAATAGTATTGGTTTCATGTCAATTATTTGAGAATTGAGTGTTTCATAAGCAGTTAAAAATATGAATTTATAACACGAGTCAAAATTATCATATAAAACCAAGTTTTATAATGTTTATGAAGTATCAGCATCAATGAAATATATGGAAGTAAATAATGCTAAATAAGAAACATATTCTCTATGTAGTGGTCAAGGTTTCAAGACACTATATTGAGAATTGAGTGTTTCATAAACCATAAACAATTTGAATTAGTAATATACGTCAAAGTTATCATATAAAAACATGTTTTATAGTGATTATGAAGTATCAGCTTAAATGAAATACTTGGAAGTTAATAATCCTAAATAAGAATCATTTACTGAATTCATTGCTCTTGGTTTCATGATTCTAATTTTTTTTTCACTAATATTAAGTTGCTATCAATTACGTACAGTTATTATTAAACGTACCTTGCAAAATACCATTATTATTATTATTATTATTATCAGTATTGTCTAGTCAAATTTCAACATGGGATGTCCAAATTTGCACAACTACTAAAAATGGTAATTCATGTATCATCGTGCCTTGAAAGATCTGCTGTGCTGCAATCTGAAAAAATGTAGGCAGTTAAAATGTGAAATTGGTGGAGAACAACATTAGAATACAGAGTTTTATATGCATTTAAAAATATGAATTTAAAATACGAGTCATAATTATCATATAAAAGCATGTTATATAATGTGTATGAAGTATCATCATCAATGAAATACATGGAGTTAATGAATGCTAAATAAGAGTCATTTACTTAATCTATGGTATTGGTTCATGTCCAATTATTTGAGATTGAGTGTTTCATAAGCAGTTTAAAATATGAATTTATAACACGAGTCAAAATTATCATATAAAACATGTTTCTGGTGTTTATGAAGTATCAGCATCAATGAAATACATGGAAGTTAATAATGCTAAATAAGATTCATTTACTAATTCAATAGTATTGGTTTCATGTCAATTATTTGAGAATTGAGTGTTTCTAAGCAGTTAAAAATATGAATTTATAACACGAGTCAACATTATCATATAAAAGCAAGTTTATAGTGTTATGAAGTATTGGCTTAAATGAAATGTATGAATGTAATTAATGCTAAATAAGAAACATATTCTCTTTCTAGTGGTCAAAGTTTCAAGATACTCAATTGAGAATTGAGTGTTTCATAAGCCATAAAAATTTGAATTCGTAATATACGTTAAAATTATCATATAAAAACATGTTTTATAGTGTTTATGAGGTATCAGCTTAAATGAAATACTTGGAAGTTAATAATCCTAAATAAGAATCATTTACTGAATTCATTGGTCTTGGTTTCATGATACTAATTTTTTGTATCACTAATATTAAGTTGCTTCCAATTATGTTCAATAACCATTACACACACATTGCATAAATCCAATATTATTATCAATATCTTCTAGTGTATTTTCAAAATAAAATGTTGATAATTTTCCAAAGTGGTATGAATGCAAATTCCTGTCTCAGCAAGCCTTGGGTGAACTGCTGCACTGCAATCTGAAAAAAATGTAGTCAGTTAAATATGTAAAATTGGTGGAGAATTAATTGAGAAATGAGTGTTTCATAAGCAGTTAAAAATATGAATTTATAACACGAGTCAAAATTATCATATAAAACCAAGTTTTATAATGTTTATGAAGTATCAGCATCAATGAAATATATGGAAGTAAATAATGCTAAATAAGAAACATATTCTCTATGTAGTGGTCAAGGTTTCAAGACACTATATTGAGAATTGAGTGTTTCATAAGCAGCTTAAAATATGAATTTATAACACGAGTCAAAATTATCATATAAAAGCATGTCTTATAGTGTTTATGAAGAATCAGTATCAATGAAATACATGGAAGTAATTTATGCTAAATAAGAAGCATATTCTCTTACTAGTGGTCAAGGTTTCAAGATACTAACTTGAGAATTGACTTTTCTATAAAAAGTTAAAAATAGGAATTTATAATTCTCATTAATATTATCATATTAAATCATGTTTTATAGTGTTTATGAAGTATCAGCATCAATAAAAATACATGGAAGTTAATAATGCTAAATAAGAATCATTTACTTAAATCATTGGTCTTGGTTTCATGATTCTAATTTTTTTTTCACTAATATTAAGTTGCTATCAATTACGTACAGTTATTATTAAACGTACCTTGCAAAATACCATTATTATTATTATTATTATTATCAGTATTGTCTAGTCAAATTTCAACATGGGATGTCCAAATTTGCACAACTACTAAAAATGGTAATTCATGTATCATCGTGCCTTGAAAGATCTGCTGTGCTGCAATCTGAAAAAATGTAGGCAGTTAAAATGTGAAATTGGTGGAGAACAACATTAGAATACAGAGTTTTATATGCAATTAAAAATATGAATTTAAAATACGAGTCATAATTATCATATAAAAGCATGTTTTATAATGTGTATGAAGTATCATCATCAATGAAATACATGGAAGTTAATAATGCTAAATAAGAATCATTTACTTAATCTAATGGTAAGGGTTTCATAACACTAACTTTTTGTTACACTTCTATGATGTTGCTATCATTTACATTCATTTACCATTACACGTACCGTGCAAAACACCATTATTAATATTAATACCTTCTAATCCATATTAAACATAGGATGTTGAAACTATTCCAAGCGCTAAAAATGTTAATTCATGCTCAGCAAGCCTAGAGTGATCTGTTGCACTGCAATCTGAAAAATATGAAAGTTAATAATGGTAAATAAGCATCATTACTTAATATAATGGTCAAGGTTACATGACTTTTAGTAACACTACTATTAATTGAATCACAATTATATTCTATATCCATTACTCGTACTTTGCATAAAACCATTATTATTATCGGTATCGTCTAGTCCATTTTCAACGTAGGATGTTGTAACTTTGTCAACTGTTAGAAACGTTAATTCAGTTCTTAGCAATCCTCGAGTGATCTGCTGTACTGCCATCTAAAAAAAAATTGTCAGTTAATTATGTATAATGGTTGGAGGATAAAATGTCACTACTACACACCATAAAGAGATCGAAAGTCTGTTTATGACAACTAGTACGTGGACAACAGTGAATAATTCAGAAATGGAAATAATCAAACAAAAACTAACAGACAAACTTCATTCCTATTTCAAAATACTTGAAAACAATTTAAAGTTGAAATTTAAATACAAATACGAATATAAAACTGCAAAAAGATATGAAATATAAATCATACAGTAAATACAAACGGTTATATCAATAGACAAACAATGTTTTATATCACTAAACCACAATCATGGATGAAAAACATCATATCAATTCGGATTAGAATATTCAACTTATTACATTTTATCTCTGGCCGCCGAATTCAAAAATGTTTAATATTATAATATTTTCATATACAAATACAATTTCAAAACTGATTAACTGAGCATAATATAATGAAATAAATTTCCAATAATATTGTGTACTTTGTAAATTCAGCAGGCAGTTGTATAAATATTATGAGTCTTAACATAGATACATAGTAACTAGTAAGACAAAAGTCAAAAAGTAATAACATTAAACTATATATGTATGTATTATTTAAGTGTTTAGATAGTTGCAGGTAAGCATTTATTATGCATTAATATTCTCCGGACTGTACAGTCCACTGGTTAACTAATTGAACTTAAGTAAACGGTCTTATATGTTATATATCTTATACATATAACGATTCATTATTTGAATACTTAACAATACTTAATAAATCATAATAATTTATTTTTTATGTTCGATGTCTATAAAATTTAAATCTTTATCTCCTATAAATATTACCGAAGTTATATTGTGAAATTCAAAACAAATTACTACCAATCATACTAATATATTGCATATTAAATATACACGTATAATTAAAACTAATAAATAATAAATGAAATGTTGTATTCGAGCAGATTTGAGTCTGAAGTGATCAGAAGTAATCTACTGACTGCGTCGTACATTTTAAAAATGATGGTCGTATCTCGTATAAACAACGAAATCGCTTAGGTACATATTAAATTCTTAACGCTAAACGAGGGATATAAACACTATAAACATTAAATAGATGTATTCTCTATATGATTTGATGAAAAACTATTTATAAATAAACTATTTTTTATGCTGTTGGCGTAATTGCTAAACGTTGAAACCTTAACAAACATAAAACGTGTAAAAAAAAACAAAGTTCAAAAAGATACTTCGTTAAATCGTTATACGGTGGTATAGGTACCATACAGAAAAGTATGCGTGTACGAAAAAACAAGCCATTCGATTTTTTAACCTTTCAAACTCGTCGTAGCATTTATGAGTCAGCACTCAAACTTCGAAAAGATTAAACAAAAACTCAAATTCAAAAAATTCGAAAAATACGTAAAATCTAAGTGCCAAAAATAAAAATATAATCGTAACTTCGCAACAAAACGTCCGATTCCTTCGGTTTTGGTAGCGTTCGAATTTTTACAAAAACGTCTAAACGATGCGTAGAAAAAAATCGCTCTAACCACCCAAAAATTAATTGTTTCGTGGCGACAAAGTCCAAAAACTGCAAAATCCTAATTTCCAACGCCAAAAATAGGGGTAAAAATGAATTCAACAGTGTCACCACGGGACGCCGATTTTGATCACAGACCTACGAAAAACTGAACTTGTGAACAACAGAAACGTGGAACAAATATTAAACATTTTTTAAAATATCCATGGGGGGGAGGGGCACAAGGAGCCATAGGACACTGCTACCACCGAAGCACTTTATGTAAAACGACTTTAAACAGAAATTTCCGCGAAGTAACTATGCCCCATTCATCAAAACCCGGCCGAGTAACACTCGACTAAAAAATTCAAATTTCGGAATTCCAAGACCTCAATGTGGGGTAAAAACGGCATTTACGGTGTCCACAACAGATACCGCTTTTGATCAGCATCATCCAAAATACCAGAATCTTGAGTTTCAAACACGTCGAACGACCACTAAGGTTTTTCAAAAATATATTTGAGGGAAACAAATATTTATGCAGATATACAGTACTTATAAAGTTTTTTTTTTTTATTTATTTATTAAAATTAAAATGTTTCAGCATTTTATCATGCTATTACAAGTTTACTAACGTGTTCAATTACAAATAACAAATTACAATTACTAATATTTTTAGTTAGTGATATAGTGATATACATGCTAATGTTAGTTAATATTTATTTTTTAGTGGTAATTTAAAATCGATCTTCGTCTTCGCTTGACTGTGATAGAAGGAGATCTTGGGGTAGACGTGGTTTTAAACGCCGATTTTTCGTTTTTTATTTCCCAGGTTGTAGAACCGTGCGCCATCAGATGTATTGAGATTTGCATGAAAGTTTTTGAATTGTATTTTTATCCAGTCTTGGAGAAGAGGGATTCCCGTGACTTATAACTTTATACATAATAATAGTACTAATCATAGATAATGATGAAACACACTGCGAAATTAAGAATATTTACGCTATTGCAAAGATGTTTAAAGTCTACCTTTTGTAACTTGTACCTACGTATAATAAGTAATATAGTTGTTTTCTTTACATAGAATATTATATGACTTTGACGTTTGCAATTTGTGAATATATTTCGTACAAATTGTACCAAGTCGTAATTGTTTATAGTTTTTTTTGTTGCTTTTGGTAATTAAAATGTAGAAGGTTCAGTATTATCATACCGTTTAGGGTGATGTTAAACTTTTATTACTGAAACATATAATTATATATGCAAACTTGCAGTAAGTAAATAAAATAAATATTTAAAAAAGTTTTATATTGTATAACATAACTTTTCTAAAACTTTGCATTTTACAACTCGTTATTTCAACACATGATATAATCTGTTGTTATGATATTCATCTATAGATTTTGAGATTCAAATTGAAATACTAACATTTTTAATATTGGTTGTTTCGTTTCGAAATCTTAGAGGTTCAACGCAGTGACACCTCGAGATCAAATTTCTGTTCTAAAGAATTTTGAATTTCAATTTTAAAATTAAAAATTGCTAAAACCAAATTTCCTGCCAATTTTTTTTTTTAAACTGCACATTTAAATCATCTTTTACCGTCTAAATCATTGAGTTGAAAAACTTTTACTAATTGGAAGACGCATCTAGGGACGAATTTGTCTCGGTCTTTGAACATTTTATCCTAAGGGGCCAGTATTAAAGGATTTAGTTTTTTGAGTTTTGGATAACGTAATAACTAATAATAAATTGAGTTTTAACACAAAAATTCAGAATTTGGACAGTTACACGGTAACAAAGTCATAAATGAGTAGATAATTTTTATATAATATGCAATGGTTTGTGAGGAATAATATTGAAAATTTTAAAACTGCAGTAGGGTTGCCTATACAAAAAACCTTCAAATCTGCATGACAATATAATAAAATACATAATGCGCTCAATTTCACTATTTGAGGTGTACTGTCAGATAAAATAATTAATAAAATAAATTATATCATAGAGATAGAATATTAGAAGAATCTACCAATATTCTATATTTCAAAAATAATTTAATCGTATAAAATTTGCCTATATAGACCCCTTCTATTGATAATAAAAAAAGATCCGACAAACTGGCTATATTAATTAAGCATATGAATACATTATGATCACTAATATTTTTGAAAATATAAACAAAAAAAAACATCACAAATGTCCATAAAACTTTACTCATAAGTCATAAATTTTTTTTATAAGTAGGTATTAAAAACCTTTATTTTGGTATTTATCAAAAGCACAAAAAAAAAAAACTAACTCTTTTCTAGTTAAAAGTTGTCTGTCCTGTATTTTTAAGTTTTGAATATGTTATACATGATTTTTCATATGTAGCTGTAGTTCATGAGATAAAAATCATAAAATCTAGATATGTAAAAAGATAATTATTTGTTATACACATTTCAAGTTCAAATTTGATTGAAATCAAATATAGCAACAACGATGACTAATGATTTATAATTGAAAAATATTCGTGGGCATATAAAAATTTTAGAATATATTATTACATTTTATACATTTATTGGCTTTAAAATGCATTTTATTTCTAATAAAAATGAATTTAACCATAAAATATTAAAAGTGAATTGCATAAAATTATTAAATTTATCGGAATCTTCTAGTCCATTATAAATGTAGGATGTTGAAACTTTTCAAAGTGGTAAAAATGTTAATTCATGTTTCAGCAAGCCTTATAAGATCTGCTTTACGGTCATCTGAAAAAACATAGTCAATTAGATCTGTAAAATTGGTGGAGAATAACTCGAGAATACAGTGTTTTATAAGTACTTGAAAATGTGAATTTATAATTCGAGTCAAAATTATCATATAAAAGGATATTTTATAGTGTTAATGAAGTATCAGCTTAAATAATATTTATGAAAATTATTAATAGATAATTAGAATTGTTTTCGTAATCTAATGGTAAGGGTTTCATAACACTAACTCGACAATTGATTGTTTCATAAGCAGTTAAAAATATGAATTTATAACACGAGTCAAAATTATCATATAAAACCAAGTTTTATAATGTTTATGAAGTATCAGCATCAATGAAATATATGGAAGTAAATAATGATAAATAAGAAACATATTCTCTTTCTAGTGGTCAAAGTTTCAAGATACTCAATTGAGAATTGAGTGTTTCATAAGCCATAAAAAATTTGAATTCGTAATATACGTTAAAATTATCATATAAAAACATGTTTTATAGTGATTATGAAGTATCAGCTTAAATGAAATGTATGAATGTAATTAATGCTAAATAAGAAACATATTCTCTTTCTAGTGGTCAAAGTTTCAAGATACTCAATTGAGAATTGAGTGTTTCATAAGCTATAAAAAATTTCAATTTGTAATATACGTTAAAATTATCATATAAAAACATGTTTTATAGTGATTATGAAGTATCAGCTTAAATGAAATGTATGAATGTAATTAATGCTAAATAAGAAATATATTCTCTATGTAGTGGTCAAGGTTTCAAGACACTATATTGAGAATTGAGGGTTTCATAAACCATTAACTATTTGAATTAGTAATATACGTCAAAATTATCATATAAAAACATGTTTTATAGTGTTTATGAGGTATCAGCTTAAATGAAATACTTGGAAGTTAATAATCCTAAATAAGAATCATTTACAGAATTCATTGGTCTTGGTTTCATGATACTAATTTTTTGTATCACTAATATTAAGTTGCTTCCAATTATGTTCAATAACTATTACACACACATTGCATAAATCCAATATTATTATCAATATCTTCTAGTGTATTTTCAAAATAAAATGTTGATAATTTTCCAAAGTGGTATGAATGCAAATTCCTGTCTCAGCAAGCCTTAAGTGAACTGCTGCACTGCAATCTGAAAAAAATGTAATCAGTTAAATATGTAAAATTGGTGGAGAATTAATTGAGAAATGAGTGTTTTATAAGCAGTTTAAAATATGAATTTATAACACGAGTCAACATTATTATTTTAAATCAAGTTTATAGTGTTTATGAAGTATTGGCTTAAATGAAATGTATGAATGTAATTAATGCTAAATAAGAAACATATTCTCTATGTAGTGGTCAAGGTTTCAAGACACTATATTGAGAATTGAGTGTTTCATAAACCATAAACAATTTGAATTAGTAATATACGTCAAAATTATCATACAAAAACATGTATTAGTGTCTATGAAGTATCAGCTTAAATGCAATTTATGAAAGTAATTAATGCTAAATAAGAAACTTATTCTCTTTCTAGTGGTCAAAGTTTCAAGATACTCAATTGAGAATTGAGTGTTTTATAAGCAGCTTTAAATATTAATTTATAACACGAGTCAAAATTATCATTTAAAAGCAAGTTTATAGTGTTTATGAAGTATTAGCTTAAATGAAATGTATGAATGTAATTAATGCTAAAAAAGAAACACATTCTCTTTCTAGTGGTCAATGTTTCATTAAACTAAATTGAGAATTGAGTGTTTCATAAGTGATTAAATATTTGAATTAGTAATATACGTCAAAATTATCATATAAAAACAAGTTTTATAGAGTTTATGAAGTATTGGCTTAAATGAAATGTATGAATGTAATTAATGCTAAATAAGAATCATATTCTCTATCTAGTGGTCAAGGTTTCAAGACACAATATTGAGAATTGAGTGTTTTATAAACCATAAACAATATGAATTAGTAATATACGTCAAAATTATCATATAAAAACATGTTTTATAGTATATATGAGGTATCAGCTTAAATGAAATACTTGGAAGTTAATAATCCTAAATAAGAAACATATTCTCTTTGTAGTGGTCAAGGTTTCAAGACACTATATTGAGAATTGAGTGTTTAATAAACCATAAACAATTTGAATTAGTAATATACGTCAAAATTATCATATAAAAACATGTTTTATAGTGATTATGAAGTATCAGCTTAAATGAAATGTATGAATGTAAATAATGCAAAATAAGAAACATATTCTCTTTCTAGTGGTTAAAGTTTCAAGATACTCAATTGAGAATTGAGTGTTTCTTAAGCTATAAAAATTTGAATTAGTAATATACGTCAACATTATCATATAAAACCATGTTTTATAGTGATTATGAAGTATCAGCTTAAATGAAATGTATGAATGTAATTAATGCTAAATAAGAAACATATTCTCTATGTAGTGGTCAAGGTTTCAAGACACTATATTGAGAATTGAGTGTTTCATAAGCAGCTTAAAATATGAATTTATAACACGAGTCAAAATTATCATATAAAAACATGTTTTATAGTGATTATGAAGTATCAGCTTAAATGAAATATATGGAAGTAAATAATGATAAATAAGAAACATATTCTCTTTCTAGTGGTCAAAGTTTCAAGATACTCAATTGAGAATTGAGTGTTTCATAAGCCATAAAAAATTTGAATTCGTAATATACGTTAAAATTATCATATAACAACATGTTTTATAGTGATTATGAAGTATCAGCTTAAATGAAATGTATGAATGTAATTAATGCTAAATAAGAAACATATTCTCTATGTAGTGGTCAAGGTTTCAAGACACTATATTGAGAATTGAGGGTTTCATAAACCATTAACTATTTGAATTAGTAATATACGTCAAAATTATCATATAAAAACATGTTTTATAGTGTTTATGAGGTATCAGCTTAAATGAAATACTTGGAAGTTAATAATCCTAAATAAGAATCATTTACTGAATTCATTGGTCTTGGTTTCATGATACTAATTTTTTGTATCACTAATATTAAGTTGCTTCCAATTATGTTCAATAACCATTACACACACATTGCATAAATCCAATATTATTATCAATATCTTCTAGTGTATTTTCAAAATAAAATGTTGATAATTTTCCAAAGTGGTATGAATGCAAATTCCTGTCTCAGCAAGCCTTGGGTGAACTGCTGCACTGCAATCTGAAAAAAATTGTAGTCAGTTAAATATGTAAAATTGGTGGAGAATTAATTGAGAAATGAGTGTTTCATAAGCAGTTAAAAATATGAATTTATAACACGAGTCAAAATTATCATATAAAACCAAGTTTTATAATGTTTATGAAGTATCAGCATCAATGAAATATATGGAAGAAAATAATGCTAAATAAGAAACATATTCTCTATGTAGTGGTCAAGGTTTCAAGACACTATATTGAGAATTGAGTGTTTCATAAACCATAAACAATTTGAATTAGTAATATACGTCAAAGTTATCATATAAAAACATGTTTTATAGTGATTATGAAGTATCAGCTTAAATGAAATACTTGGAAGTTAATAATCCTAAATAAGAATCATTTACTGAATTCATTGGTCTTGGTTTCATGATTCTAATTTTTTTTCACTAATATTAAGTTGCTATCAATTACGTACAGTTATTATTAAACGTATCTTGCAAATACCATTTTATTATTATTATCAGTATTGTCTAGTCAAATTTCAACATGGGATGTCCAAATTTTCACAACTACTAAATAAGGTAATTCATGTATCATCGTGCCTTGAAAGATCTGCTGTGCTGCAATCTGAAAAAATGTAGTCAGTTAAAATGTGAATTGGTGAAGAACAACATTAGAATACAGAGTTTTATATGCAATTAAAAATATGAATTTAAAATACGAGTCATAATTATCATATAAAAGCATGTTATATAATGTGTATGAAGTATCAGCATTAAATGAAATACTGGAAGTTAATAATCCTAAATAAGAAACATTATTCTCTTTGTAGTGGTCAAGGTTTCAAGACACTATATTGAGAATTGAGTGTTTAATAACCATAAACAATTTGAATTAGTAATATACGTCAAAATTATCATATAAAAACATGTTTTATAGTGATTATGAAGTATCAGCTTAAATGAAATGTATGAATGTAAATAATGCAAATAAGAAACATATTCTCTTTCTAGTGGTTAAAGTTTCAAGATACTCAATTGAGAATTGAGTGTTTCTTAAGCTATAAAAATTTGAATTAGTAATATACGTCAACATTATCATATAAAACCATGTTTTATAGTGATTATGAAGTATCAGCTTAAATGAAATGTATGAATGTAATTAATGCTAAATAAGAAACATATTCTCTATGTAGTGGTCAAGGTTTCAAGACACTATATTGAGAATTGAGTGTTTCATAAGCAGCTTAAAATATGAATTTATAACACGAGTCAAAATTATCATATAAAAACATGTTTTATAGTGATTATGAAGTATCAGCTTAAATGAAATATATGGAAGTAAATAATGATAAATAAGAAACATATTCTCTTTCTAGTGGTCAAAGTTTCAAGATACTCAATTGAGAATTGAGTGTTTCATAAGCCATAAAAAATTTGAATTCGTAATATACGTTAAAATTATCATATAACAACATGTTTTATAGTGATTATGAAGTATCAGCTTAAATGAAATGTATGAATGTAATTAATGCTAAATAAGAAACATATTCTCTATGTAGTGGTCAAGGTTTCAAGACACTATATTGAGAATTGAGGGTTTCATAAACCATTAACTATTTGAATTAGTAATATACGTCAAAATTATCATATAAAAACATGTTTTATAGTGTTTATGAGGTATCAGCTTAAATGAAATACTTGGAAGTTAATAATCCTAAATAAGAATCATTTACTGAATTCATTGGTCTTGGTTTCATGATACTAATTTTTTGTATCACTAATATTAAGTTGCTTCCAATTATGTTCAATAACCATTACACACACATTGCATAAATCCAATATTATTATCAATATCTTCTAGTGTATTTTCAAAATAAAATGTTGATAATTTTCCAAAGTGGTATGAATGCAAATTCCTGTCTCAGCAAGCCTTGGGTGAACTGCTGCACTGCAATCTGAAAAAAATTGTAGTCAGTTAAATATGTAAAATTGGTGGAGAATTAATTGAGAAATGAGTGTTTCATAAGCAGTTAAAAATATGAATTTATAACACGAGTCAAAATTATCATATAAAACCAAGTTTTATAATGTTTATGAAGTATCAGCATCAATGAAATATATGGAAGAAAATAATGCTAAATAAGAAACATATTCTCTATGTAGTGGTCAAGGTTTCAAGACACTATATTGAGAATTGAGTGTTTCATAAACCATAAACAATTTGAATTAGTAATATACGTCAAAGTTATCATATAAAAACATGTTTTATAGTGATTATGAAGTATCAGCTTAAATGAAATACTTGGAAGTTAATAATCCTAAATAAGAATCATTTACTGAATTCATTGGTCTTGGTTTCATGATTCTAATTTTTTTTTCACTAATATTAAGTTGCTATCAATTACGTACAGTTATTATTAAACGTATCTTGCAAAATACCATTATTATTATTATTATCAGTATTGTCTAGTCAAATTTCAACATGGGATGTCCAAATTTTCACAACTACTAAATAAGGTAATTCATGTATCATCGTGCCTTGAAAGATCTGCTGTGCTGCAATCTGAAAAAATGTAGTCAGTTAAAATGTGAAATTGGTGAAGAACAACATTAGAATACAGAGTTTTATATGCAATTAAAAATATGAATTTAAAATACGAGTCATAATTATCATATAAAAGCATGTTATATAATGTGTATGAAGTATCATCATCAATGAAATACATGGAAGTTAATAATGCTAAATAAGATTCATTTACTTAATTCTATGGTATTGGTTTCATGTCAATTATTTGAGAATTGAGTGTTTCATAAGCAGTTTAAAATATGAATTTATAACACGAGTCAAAATTATCATATAAAAACATGTTTTATAGTGATTATGAAGTATCAGTTTAAATGAAATGTATGAATGTAATTAATGCTAAATAAGAAACATATTCTCTTTCTAGTGGTCAAAGTTTCAAGATACTCAATTGAGAATTGAGTGTTTCTTAAGCTATAAAAAATTTGAATTAGTAATATACGTCAAAATTATCATATAAAACCATGTTTTATAGTGATTATGAAGTATCAGCTTTAATGAAATGTATGAATGTAATTAATGCTAAATAAGAAACATATTCTCTATGTAGTGGTCAAGGTTTCAAGACACTATATTGAGAATTGAGTGTTTCATAAGCAGCTTAAAATATGAATTTATAACACGAGTCAAAATTGTCATTTAAAAGCATGTTTCTAGTGTTTATGAAGTATCAGTATCAATGAAATACATGGAAGTAAATTATGCTAAATAAGATTCATTTACTGAATTCAATGGTATTGGTTTCATGTCAATTATTTGAGAATTGAGTGTTTCATAAGCAGTTAAAAATATGAATTTAAAACACGAGTCAAAATTATCATATAAAAGCATGTCTTATAGTGTTTATGAAGTATCAGTATCAATGAAATACATGGAAGTAAATTATGCTAAATAAGAAGCATATTCTCTTACTAGTGGTCAAGGTTTCAAGATACTAACTTGAGAATTGACTTTTCTATAAAAAGTTAAAAATAGGAATTTATAATTCTCATTAATATTATCATGTTTTATAGTGTTTATGAAGTATCAGCATCAATAAAAATACATGGAAGTTAATAATGCTAAATAAGAATCATTTACTTAAATCATTGGTCTTGGTTTCATGATTCTAATTTTTTTTTCACTAATATTAAGTTGCTATCAATTACGTTCAGTTATTATTAAACGTACCTTGCAAAATACCATTATTATTATTATTATTATTATCAGTATTGTCTAGTCAAATTTCAACATGGGATGTCCAAATTTGCACAACTACTAAAAATGGTAATTCATGTATCATCGTGCCTTGAAAGATCTGCTGTGCTGCAATCTGAAAAAATGTAGGCAGTTAAAATGTGAAATTGGTGGAGAACAACATTAGAATACAGAGTTTTATATGCAATTAAAAATATGAATTTAAAATACGAGTCATAATTATCATATAAAAGCATGTTATATAATGTGTATGAAGTATCATCATCAATGAAATACATGGAAGTTAATAATGCTAAATAAGATTCATTTACTTAATTCTATGGTATTGGTTTCATGTCAATTATTTGAGAATTGAGTGTTTCATAAGCAGTTTAAAATATGAATTTATAACACGAGTCAAAATTATCATATAAAAACATGTTTCTGGTGTTTATGAAGTATCAGCATCAATGAAATACATGGAAGTTAATAATGCTAAATAAGATTCATGTACTTAATTCAATAGTATTGGTTTCATGTCAATTATTTGAGAATTGAGTGTTTCATAAGCAGTTAAAAATATGAATTTATAACACGAGTCAACATTATCATATAAAAGCAAGTTTATAGTGTTTATGAAGTATTGGCTTAAATGAAATGTATGAATGTAATTAATGCTAAATAAGAAACATATTCTCTTTCTAGTGGTCAAAGTTTCAAGATACTCAATTGAGAATTGAGTGTTTCATAAGCCATAAAAAATTTGAATTCGTAATATACGTTAAAATTATCATATAAAAACATGTTTTATAGTGTTTATGAGGTATCAGCTTAAATGAAATACTTGGAAGTTAATAATCCTAAATAAGAATCATTTACTGAATTCATTGGTCTTGGTTTCATGATACTAATTTTTTGTATCACTAATATTAAGTTGCTTCCAATTATGTTCAATAACCATTACACACACATTGCATAAATCCAATATTATTATCAATATCTTCTAGTGTATTTTCAAAATAAAATGTTGATAATTTTCCAAAGTGGTATGAATGCAAATTCCTGTCTCAGCAAGCCTTGGGTGAACTGCTGCACTGCAATCTGAAAAAAATGTAGTCAGTTAAATATGTAAAATTGGTGGAGAATTAATTGAGAAATGAGTGTTTCATAAGCAGTTAAAAATATGAATTTATAACACGAGTCAAAATTATCATATAAAACCAAGTTTTATAATGTTTATGAAGTATCAGCATCAATGAAATATATGGAAGTAAATAATGCTAAATAAGAAACATATTCTCTATGTAGTGGTCAAGGTTTCAAGACACTATATTGAGAATTGAGTGTTTCATAAGCAGCTTAAAATATGAATTTATAACACGAGTCAAAATTGTCATTTAAAAGCATGTTTCTAGTGTTTATGAAGTATCAGTATCAATGAAATACATGGAAGTAAATTATGCTAAATAAGATTCATTTACTGAATTCAATGGTATTGGTTTCATGTCAATTATTTGAGAATTGAGTGTTTCATAAGCAGTTAAAAATATGAATTTATAACACGAGTCAAAATTATCATATAAAAGCATGTCTTATAGTGTTTATGAAGTATCAGTATCAATGAAATACATGGAAGTAAATTATGCTAAATAAAAAGCATATTCTTTTACTAGTGGTCAAGGTTTCAAGATACTAACTTGAGAATTGACTTTTCTATAAAAAGTTAAAAATAGGAATTTATAATTCTCATTAATATTATCATATTAAATCATGTTTTATAGTGTTTATGAAGTATCAGCATCAATAAAAATACATGGAAGTTAATAATGCTAAATAAGAATCATTTACTTAAATCATTGGTCTTGGTTTCATGATTCTAATTTTTTTTTCACTAATATTAAGTTGCTATCAATTACGTACAGTTATTATTAAACGTACCTTGCAAAATACCATTATTATTATTATTATTATTATCAGTATTGTCTAGTCAAATTTCAACATGGGATGTCCAAATTTGCACAACTACTAAAAATGGTAATTCATGTATCATCGTGCCTTGAAAGATCTGCTGTGCTGCAATCTGAAAAAATGTAGGCAGTTAAAATGTGAAATTGGTGGAGAACAACATTAGAATACAGAGTTTTATATGCAATTAAAAATATGAATTTAAAATACGAGTCATAATTATCATATAAAAGCATGTTTTATAATGTGTATGAAGTATCATCATCAATGAAATACATGGAAGTTAATAATGCTAAATAAGAATCATTTACTTAATCTAATGGTAAGGGTTTCATAACACTAACTTTTTGTTACACTTCTATGATGTTGCTATCATTTACATTCATTTACCATTACACGTACCGTGCAAAACACCATTATTAATATTAATACCTTCTAATCCATATTAAACATAGGATGTTGAAACTATTCCAAGCGCTAAAAATGTTAATTCATGCTCAGCAAGCCTAGAGTGATCTGTTGCACTGCAATCTGAAAAATATGAAAGTTAATAATGGTAAATAAGCATCATTACTTATGTTATATACTCTTTCGGTTAAGGCCCAAAGGTATATATTTATATGTTGTAAAAGAGTCCGTTCACTTACGGGTTGTATTCAAAACACTACACAAAATCTGTTTAACTTTAAGAAAATACTTTATTAATTATTTTATTATTAAGAATATTTTAACAACACAGTATTATACGAATCGGCTACTTATTCACGACTAACTCTTACTTATTCTACGTTTTTGTCTTGGCGACGCAGTCGCTTGCAAAAAAAAATAATCATATTGCTTACACTACTATATTATTGTATAATATGCTTATTAATCTAAGTGTGTGTGCAAGGGTTCCTAACACTTAATATAATGGTCAAGGTTACATGACTTTTAGTAACACTACTATTAATTGAATCACAATTATATTCCATATCCATTACTCGTACTTTGCATAAAACCATTATTATTATCGGTATCGTCTAGTCCATTTTCAACGTAGGATGTTGTAACTTTGTCAACTGTTAGAAACGTTAATTCAGTTCTTAGCAATCCTCGAGTGATCTGCTGTACTGCCATCTAAAAAAAAATTGTCAGTTAATTATGTATAATGGTTGGAGGATAAAATGTCACTACTACACACCATAAAGAGATCGAAAGTCTGTTTATGACAACTAGTACGTGGACAACACTGAATAATTCAGAAATGGAAATAATCAAACAAAAACTAACAGACAAACTTCATTCCTATTTCAAAATACTTGAAAACAATTTAAAGTTGAAATTTAAATACAAATACGAATATAAAACTGCAAAAAGATATGAAATATAAATCAGACAGTAAATACAAACGGTTATATCAATAGACAAACAATGTTTTATATCACTAAACCACAATCATGGATGAAAAACATCATATCAATTCGGATTAGAATATTCAACTTATTACATTTTATCTCTGGCCGCCGAATTCAAAAATGTTTAATATTATAATATTTTCATATACAAATACAATTTCAAAACTGATTAACTGAGCATAATATAATGAAATAAATTTCCAATAATATTGTGTACTTTGTAAATTCAGCAGGCAGTTGTATAAATATTATGAGTCTTAACATAGATACATAGTAACTAGTAAGACAAAAGTCAAAAAGTAATAACATTAAACTATATATGTATGTATTATTTAAGTGTTTAGATAGTTGCAGGTAAGCATTTATTATGCATTAATATTCTCCGGACTGTACAGTCCACTGGTTAACTAATTGAACTTAAGTAAACGGTCTTATATGTTATATATCTTATACATATAACGATTCATTATTTGAATACTTAACAATACTTAATAAATCATAATAATTTATTTTTTATGTTCGATGTCTATAAAATTTAAATCTTTATCTCCTATAAATATTACCGAAGTTATATTGTGAAATTCAAAACAAATTACTACCAATCATACTAATATATTGCATATTAAATATACACGTATAATTAAAACTAATAAATAATAAATGAAATGTTGTATTCGAACAGATTTGAGTCTGAAGTGATCAGAAGTAATCTACTGACTGCGTCGTACATTTTAAAAATGATGGTCGTATCTCGTATAAACAACGAAATCGCTTAGGTACATATTAAATTCTTAACGCTAAACGAGGGATATAAACACTATAAACATTAAATAGATGTATTCTCTATATGATTTGATGAAAAACTATTTATAAATAAACTATTTTTTATGCTGTTGGCGTAATTGCTAAACGTTGAAACCTTAACAAACATAAAACGTGTAAAAAAAAACAAAGTTCAAAAAGATACTTCGTTAAATCGTTATACGGTGGTATAGGTACCATACAGAAAAGTATGCGTGTACGAAAAAACAAGCCATTCGATTTTTTAACCTTTCAAACTCGTCGTAGCATTTATGAGTCAGCACTCAAACTTCGAAAAGATTAAACAAAAACTCAAATTCAAAAAATTCGAAAAATACGTAAAATCTAAGTGCCAAAAATAAAAATATAATCGTAACTTCGCAACAAAACGTCCGATTCCTTCGGTTTTGGTAGCGTTCGAATTTTTACAAAAACGTCTAAACGATGCGTAGAAAAAAATCGCTCTAACCACCCAAAAATTAATTGTTTCGTGGCGACAAAGTCCAAAAACTGCAAAATCCTAATTTCCGACGCCAAAAATAGGGGTAAAAATGAATTCAACAGTGTCACCACGGGACGCCGATTTTGATCACAGACCTACGAAAAACTGAACTTGTGAACAACAGAAACGTGGAACAAATATTAAACATTTTTTAAAATATCCATGGGGGGGAGGGGCACAAGGAGCCATAGGACACTGCTACCACCGAAGCACTTTATGTAAAACGACTTTAAACAGAAATTTCCGTGAAGTAACTATGCCCCATACATCGAAACCCGGCCGAGTAACACTCGACTAAAAAATTCAAATTTCGGAATTCCAAGACCCCAATGTGGGGTAAAAACGGCATTTACGGTGTCCACGACAGATACCGCTTTTGATCAGCATCATCCAAAATACCAGAATCTTGAGTTTCAAACGCGTCGAACGACCACTAAGGTTTTTCAAAAATATATTTGAGGGAAACAAATATTTATGCAAATATACGGTACTTATAAAGTTTTTTTTTTTTATTTATTTATTAAAATTAAAATGTTTCAGCATTTTATCATGCTATTACAAGTTTACTAACGTGTTCAATTACAAATAACAAATTACAATTACTAATATTTTTAGTTAGTGATATAGTGATATACATGCTAATGTTAGTTAATATTTATTTTTTAGTGGTAATTTAAAATCGATCTTCGTCTTCGCTTGACTGTGATAGAAGGAGATCTTGGGGTAGACGTGGTTTTAAACGCCGATTTTTCGTTTTTTATTTCCCAGGTTGTAGAACCGTGCGCCATCAGATGTATTGAGATTTGCATGAAAGTTTTTGAATTGTATTTTTATCCAGTCTTGGAGAAGAGGGATTCCCGTGACTTATAACTTTATACATAATAATAGTACTAATCATAGATAATGATGAAACACACTGCGAAATTAAGAATATTTACGCTATTGCAAAGATGTTTAAAGTCTACCTTTTGTAACTTGTACCTACGTATAATAAGTAATATAGTTGTTTTCTTTACATAGAATATTATATGACTTTGACGTTTGCAATTTGTGAATATATTTCGTACAAATTGTACCAAGTCGTAATTGTTTATAGTTTTTTTTGTTGCTTTTGGTAATTAAAATGTAGAAGGTTCAGTATTATCATACCGTTTAGGGTGATGTTAAACTTTTATTACTGAAACATATAATTATATATGCAAACTTGCAGTAAGTAAATAAAATAAATATTTAAAAAAGTTTTATATTGTATAACATAACTTTTCTAAAACTTTGCATTTTACAACTCGTTATTTCAACACATGATATAATCTGTTGTTATGATATTCATCTATAGATTTTGAGATTCAAATTGAAATACTAACATTTTTAATATTGGTTGTTTCGTTTCGAAATCTTAGAGGTTCAACGCAGTGACACCTCGAGATCAAATTTCTGTTCTAAAGAATTTTGAATTTCAATTTTAAAATTAAAAATTGCTAAAACCAAATTTCCTGCCAATTTTTTTTTTTAAACTGCACATTTAAATCATCTTTTACCGTCTAAATCATTGAGTTGAAAAACTTTTACTAATTGGAAGACGCATCTAGGGACGAATTTGTCTCGGTCTTTGAACATTTTATCCTAAGGGGCCAGTATTAAAGGATTTAGTTTTTTGAGTTTTGGATAACGTAATAACTAATAATAAATTGAGTTTTAACACAAAAATTCAGAATTTGGACAGTTACACGGTAACAAAGTCATAAATGAGTAGATAATTTTTATATAATATGCAATGGTTTGTGAGGAATAATATTGAAAATTTTAAAACTGCAGTAGGGTTGCCTATACAAAAAACCTTCAAATCTGCATGACAATATAATAAAATACATAATGCGCTCAATTTCACTATTTGAGGTGTACTGTCAGATAAAATAATTAATAAAATAAATTATATCATAGAGATAGAATATTAGAAGAATCTACCAATATTCTATATTTCAAAAATAATTTAATCGTATAAAATTTGCCTATATAGACCCCTTCTATTGATAATAAAAAAAGATCCGACAAACTGGCTATATTAATTAAGCATATGAATACATTATGATCACTAATATTTTTGAAAATATAAACAAAAAAAAACATCACAAATGTCCATAAAACTTTACTCATAAGTCATAAATTTTTTTTATAAGTAGGTATTAAAAACCTTTATTTTGGTATTTATCAAAAGCACAAAAAAAAAAAACTAACTCTTTTCTAGTTAAAAGTTGTCTGTCCTGTATTTTTAAGTTTTGAATATGTTATACATGATTTTTCATATGTAGCTGTAGTTCATGAGATAAAAATCATAAAATCTAGATATGTAAAAAGATAATTATTTGTTATACACATTTCAAGTTCAAATTTGATTGAAATCAAATATAGCAACAACGATGACTAATGATTTATAATTGAAAAATATTCGTGGGCATATAAAAATTTTAGAATATATTATTACATTTTATACATTTATTGGCTTTAAAATGCATTTTATTTCTAATAAAAATGAATTTAACCATAAAATATTAAAAGTGAATTGCATAAAATTATTAAATTTATCGGAATCTTCTAGTCCATTATAAATGTAGGATGTTGAAACTTTTCAAAGTGGTAAAAATGTTAATTCATGTTTCAGCAAGCCTTATAAGATCTGCTTTACGGTCATCTGAAAAAACATAGTCAATTAGATCTGTAAAATTGGTGGAGAATAACTCGAGAATACAGTGTTTTATAAGTACTTGAAAATGTGAATTTATAATTCGAGTCAAAATTATCATATAAAAGGATATTTTATAGTGTTAATGAAGTATCAGCTTAAATAATATTTATGAAAATTATTAATAGATAATTAGAATTGTTTTCGTAATCTAATGGTAAGGGTTTCATAACACTAACTCGACAATTGATTGTTTCATAAGCAGTTAAAAATATGAATTTATAACACGAGTCAAAATTATCATATAAAACCAAGTTTTATAATGTTTATGAAGTATCAGCATCAATGAAATATATGGAAGTAAATAATGATAAATAAGAAACATATTCTCTTTCTAGTGGTCAAAGTTTCAAGATACTCAATTAAGAATTGAGTGTTTCATAAGCCATAAAATATTTGAATTCGTAATATACGTTAAAATTATCATATAAAAACATGTTTTATAGTGATTATGAAGTATCAGCTTAAATGAAATGTATGAATGTAATTAATGCCAAATAAGAAACATATTCAATTTCTAGTGGTCAAAGTTTCAAGATACTCAATTGAGATTTGAGTGTTTCATAAGCCATAAAATATTTGAATTCGTAATATACGTTAAAATTATCATATAAAAACATGTTTTATAGAGTTTATGAAACATTGGCTTAAATGTAATGTATGAAAGTAATTAATGCTAAATCAGATCCAATTTCTCTTTCTAGTGGTCAAGATTTCAAGATACTAACATGAGAATTGAGTGTTTCATAAGCCATAAAAAATTTGAATTTTTAATATACGTTAAAATTATCATACAAAAACATGTATTAGTGTCTATGAAGTATCAGCTTAAATGCAATTTATGAAAGTAATTAATGCTAAATAAGAAACATATTCTCTTTCTAGTGGTCAAAGTTTCTAGATACTCAATTGAGAATTGAGTATTTTATAAGCAATTAAAAAAATGAATTTGTAAAATACGCCAAATTTACCATATAAAAACATGTTTTATAGTGTTTATGAAGTATCAGCATCAACAAAAATACATGGAAGTTAATAATCCTAAATAAGAATCATTTACTGAATTCATTGGTCTTGGTTTCATGATACTAATTTTTTGTTTCACTAGTATTAATATGCTATTAATTAAATTCAATAACCATTACACACACATTGCATAAATCCAATATTATTATCAATATCATCTAGTGTATTTTCAAAATAAGATGTTGATAATTTTCCAAAGTGGTATGAATGCAAATTCCTGTCTCAGCAAGCCTTAAGTGAACTGCTGCACTGCAATCTGAAAAAAATGTAATCAGTTAAATATGTAAAATTGGTGGAGAATTAATTGAGAAATGAGTGTTTTATAAGCAGTTTAAAATATGAATTTATAACACGAGTCAACATTATTATTTTAAATCAAGTTTATAGTGTTTATGAAGTATTGGCTTAAATGAAATGTATGAATGTAATTAATGCTAAATAAGAAACATATTCTCTATGTAGTGGTCAAGGTTTCAAGACACTATATTGAGAATTGAGTGTTTCATAAACCATAAACAATTTGAATTAGTAATATACGTCAAAATTATCATACAAAAACATGTATTAGTGTCTATGAAGTATCAGCTTAAATGCAATTTATGAAAGTAATTAATGCTAAATAAGAAACTTATTCTCTTTCTAGTGGTCAAAGTTTCAAGATACTCAATTGAGAATTGAGTGTTTTATAAGCAGCTTTAAATATTAATTTATAACACGAGTCAAAATTATCATTTAAAAGCAAGTTTATAGTGTTTATGAAGTATTAGCTTAAATGAAATGTATGAATGTAATTAATGCTAAAAAAGAAACACATTCTCTTTCTAGTGGTCAATGTTTCATTAAACTAAATTGAGAATTGAGTGTTTCATAAGTGATTAAATATTTGAATTAGTAATATACGTCAAAATTATCATATAAAAACAAGTTTTATAGAGTTTATGAAGTATTGGCTTAAATGAAATGTATGAATGTAATTAATGCTAAATAAGAATCATATTCTCTATCTAGTGGTCAAGGTTTCAAGACACAATATTGAGAATTGAGTGTTTTATAAACCATAAACAATATGAATTAGTAATATACGTCAAAATTATCATATAAAAACATGTTTTATAGTATATATGAGGTATCAGCTTAAATGAAATACTTGGAAGTTAATAATCCTAAATAAGAAACATATTCTCTTTGTAGTGGTCAAGGTTTCAAGACACTATATTGAGAATTGAGTGTTTAATAAACCATAAACAATTTGAATTAGTAATATACGTCAAAATTATCATATAAAAACATGTTTTATAGTGATTATGAAGTATCAGCTTAAATGAAATGTATGAATGTAAATAATGCAAAATAAGAAACATATTCTCTTTCTAGTGGTTAAAGTTTCAAGATACTCAATTGAGAATTGAGTGTTTCTTAAGCTATAAAATTTGAATTAGTAATATACGTCAAAATTATCATATAAAACCATGTTTTATAGTGATTATGAAGTATCAGCTTAAATGAAATGTATGAATGTAATTAATGCTAAATAAGAAACATATTCTCTATGTAGTGGTCAAGGTTTCAAGACACTATATTGAGAATTGAGTGTTTCATAAGCAGCTTAAAATATGAATTTATAACACGAGTCAAAATTATCATATAAAAACATGTTTTATAGTGATTATGAAGTATCAGCTTAAATGAAATATATGGAAGTAAATAATGATAAATAAGAAACATATTCTCTTTCTAGTGGTCAAAGTTTCAAGATACTCAATTGAGAATTGAGTGTTTCATAAGCCATAAAAAATTTGAATTCGTAATATACGTTAAAATTATCATATAAAAACATGTTTTATAGTGATTATGAAGTATCAGCTTAAATGAAATGTATGAATGTAATTAATGCTAAATAAGAAACATATTCTCATTCTAGTGGTCAAGGTTTCAAGACACTATATTGAGAATTGAGTGTTTCATAAGCAGCTTAAAATATGAATTTATAACACGAGTCAAAATTGTCATTTAAAAGCATGTTTCTAGTGTTTATGAAGTATCAGTATCAATGAAATACATGGAAGTAAATTATGCTAAATAAGATTCATTTACTGAATTCAATGGTATTGGTTTCATGTCAATTATTTGAGAATTGAGTGTTTCATAAGCAGTTAAAAATATGAATTTATAACACGAGTCAAAATTATCATATAAAAGCATGTCTTATAGTGTTTATGAAGTATCAGTATCAATGAAATACATGGAAGTAAATTATGCTAAATAAGAAACATATTCTCTATGTAGTGGTCAAGGTTTCAAGATACTAACTTGAGAATTGACTTTTCTATAAAAAGTTAAAAATAGGAATTTATAATTCTCATTAATATTATCATATTAAATCATGTTTTATAGTGTTTATGAAGTATCAGCATCAATAAAAATACATGGAAGTTAATAATGCTAAATAAGAATCATTTACTTAAATCATTGGTCTTGGTTTCATGATTCTAATTTTTTTTTCACTAATATTAAGTTGCTATCAATTACGTACAGTTATTATTAAACGTACCTTGCAAAATACCATTATTATTATTATTATTATCAGTATTGTCTAGTCAAATTTGAACATGGGATGTCCAAATTTGCACAACTACTAAAAATGGTAATTCATGTATCATCGTGCCTTGAAAGATCTGCTGTGCTGCAATCTGAAAAAATGTAGGCAGTTAAAATGTGAAATTGGTGAAGAACAACATTAGAATACAGAGTTTTATATGCAATTAAAAATATGAATTTAAAATACGAGTCATAATTATCATATAAAAGCATGTTATATAATGTGTATGAAGTATCATCATCAATGAAATACATGGAAGTTAATAATGCTAAATAAGATTCATTTACTTAATTCTATGGTATTGGTTTCATGTCAATTATTTGAGAATTGAGTGTTTCATAAGCAGTTTAAAATATGAATTTATAACACGAGTCAAAATTATCATATAAAAACATGTTTTATAGTGATTATGAAGTATCAGCTTAAATGAAATGTATGAATGTAATTAATGCTAAATAAGAAACATATTCTCTTTCTAGTGGTCAAAGTTTCAAGATACTCAATTGAGAATTGAGTGTTTCTTAAGCTATAAAAAATTTGAATTAGTAATATACGTCAAAATTATCATATAAAACCATGTTTTATAGTGATTATGAAGTATCAGCTTTAATGAAATGTATGAATGTAATTAATGCTAAATAAGAAACATATTCTCTATGTAGTGGTCAAGGTTTCAAGACACTATATTGAGAATTGAGTGTTTCATAAGCAGCTTAAAATATGAATTTATAACACGAGTCAAAATTATCATATAAAACCAAGTTTTATAATGTTTATGAAGTATCAGCATCAATGAAATATATGGAAGTAAATAATGATAAATAAGAAACATATTCTCTTTCTAGTGGTCAAAGTTTCAAGATACTCAATTGAGAATTGAGTGTTTCATAAGCCATAAAAAATTTGAATTCGTAATATACGTTAAAATTATCATATAAAAACATGTTTTATAGTGATTATGAAGTATCAGCTTAAATGAAATGTATGAATGTAATTAATGCTAAATAAGAAACATATTCTCTTTCCAGTGGTCAAAGATTCAAGATACTCAATTGAGAATTGAGTGTTTCATAAGCTATAAAAAATTTCAATTTGTAATATACGTTAAAATTATCATATAAAAACATGTTTTATAGTGATTATGAAGTATCAGCTTAAATGAAATGTATGAATGTAATTAATGCTAAATAAGAAACATATTCTCTTTCTAGTGGTCAAAGTTTCAAGATACTCAATTGAGAATTGAGTGTTTCATAAACCATTAACTATTTGAATTAGTAATATACGTCAAAATTATCATATAAAAACATGTTTTATAGTGTTTATGAGGTATCAGTTTAAATGAAATACTTGGAAGTTAATAATGCTAATTAAGAATCATTTACTGAATTCATTGGTCTTGGTTTCATAATACTAATTTTTTGTATCACTAATATTAAGTTGCTACCAATTATGTTCAATAACCATTACACACACATTGCATAAATCCAAAATTATTATCAATATCTTCTAGTGTATTTTCAAAATAAGATGTTGATAATTTTACAAAGTGGTATGAATGCAAATTCCTGTCTCACCAAGCCTTAGGTGAACTGCTGCACTGCAATCTGAAAAAAATGTAGTCAGTTAAATATGTAAAATTGGTGGAGAATTAATTGAGAAATGAGTGTTTCATAAGCAGTTTAAAATATGAATTTAAAATACGAGTCAAAATTGTCATTTAAAAGCATGTTTCTAGTGTTTATGAAGTATCAGTATCAATGAAATACATGGAAGTTAATAATGCTAAATAAGATTCATTTACTTAATTCTATGGTATTGGTTTCATGTCAATTATTTGAGAATTGAGTGTTTCATAAGCAGTTTAAAATATGAATTTATAACACGAGTCAAAATTATCATATAAAAACATGTTTCTGGTGTTTATGAAGTATCAGCATCAATGAAATACATGGAAGTTAATAATGCTAAATAAGATTCATGTACTTAATTCAATAGTATTGGTTTCATGTCAATTATTTGAGAATTGAGTGTTTCATAAGCAGTTAAAAATATGAATTTATAACACGAGTCAACATTATCATATAAAAGCAAGTTTATAGTGTTTATGAAGTATTGGCTTAAATGAAATGTATGAATGTAATTAATGCTAAATAAGAAACATATTATCTTTCTAGTGGTCAAAGTTTCAAGATACTCAATTGAGAATTGAGTGTTTCATAAGTTATAAAAAATTTGAATTTGTAATATACGTTAAAATTATCATATAAAAACATGTTTTATAGTGTTTATGAGGTATCAGCTTAAATGAAATACTTGGAAGTTAATAATCCTAAATAAGAATCATTTACTGAATTCATTGGTCTTGGTTTCATGATACTAATTTTTTGTACCACTAATATTAAGTTGCTTCCAATTATGTTCAATAACCATTACACACACATTGCATAAATCCAATATTATTATCAATATCTTCTATTGTATTTTCAAAATAAAATGTTGATAATTTTCCAAAGTGGTATGAATGCAAATTCCTGTCTCAGCAAGCCTTGGGTGAACTGCTGTACTGCAATCTGAAAAAAATGTAGTCAGTTAAATATGTAAAATTGGTGGAGAATTAATTGAGAAATGAGTGTTTCATAAGCAGTTGAAAATATGAATTTATAACATGAGTCAAAATTATCATATAAAACCAAGTTTTATAATGTTTATGAAGTATCAGCATCAATGAAATATATGGAAGTAAATAATGCTAAATAAGAAACATATTCTCTATGTAGTGGTCAAGGTTTCAAGACACTATATTGAGAATTGAGTGTTTCATAAGCAGCTTAAAATATGAATTTATAACACGAGTCAAAATTGTCATTTAAAAGCATGTTTCTAGTGTTTATGAAGTATCAGTATCAATGAAATACATGGAAGTAAATTATGCTAAATAAGATTCATTTACTGAATTCAATGGTATTGGTTTCATGTCAATTATTTGAGAATTGAGTGTTTCATAAGCAGTTAAAAATATGAATTTATAACACGAGTCAAAATTATCATATAAAAGCATGTCTTATAGTGTTTATGAAGTATCAGTATCAATGAAATACATGGAAGTAAATTATGCTAAATAAAAAGCATATTCTCTTACTAGTGGTCAAGGTTTCAAGATACTAACTTGAGAATTGACTTTTCTATAAAAAGTTAAAAATAGGAATTTATAATTCTCATTAATATTATCATATTAAATCATGTTTTATAGTGTTTATGAAGTATCAGCATCAATAAAAATACATGGAAGTTAATAATGCTAAATAAGAATCATTTACTTAAATCATTGGTCTTGGTTTCATGATTCTAATTTTTTTTTCACTAATATTAAGTTGCTATCAATTACGTACAGTTATTATTAAACGTACCTTGCAAAATACCATTATTATTATTATTATCAATATTGTCTAGTCAAATTTCAACATGGGATGTCCAAATTTGCACAACTACTAAAAATGGTAATTCATGTATCATCGTGCCTTGAAAGATCTGCTGTGCTGCAATCTGAAAAAATGTAGTCAGTTAAAATGTGAAATTGGTGAAGAACAACATTAGAATACAGAGTTTTATATGCAATTAAAAATATGAATCTAAAATACGAGTCATAATCATCATATAAAAGCATGTTTTATAATGTGTATGAAGTATCATCATCAATGAAATACATGGAAGTTAATAATGCTAAATAAGAATTATTTACTTAATCTAATGGTAAGGGTTTCATAACACTAACTTTTTGTTACACTTCTATGATGTTGCTATCATTTACATTCATTTACCATTACACGTACCGTGCAAAACACCATTATTAATATTAATACCTTCTAATCCATATTAAACATAGGATGTTGAAACTATTCCAAGCGCTAAAAATGTTAATTCATGCTCAGCAAGCCTAGAGTGATCTGTTGCACTGCAATCTGAAAAATATGAAAGTTAATAATGGTAAATAAGCATCATTACTTAATATAATGGTCAAGGTTACATGACTTTTAGTAACACTACTATTAATTGAATCACAATTATATTCTATATCCATTACTCGTACTTTGCATAAAACCATTATTATTATCGGTATCGTCTAGTCCATTTTCAACGTAGGATGTTGTAACTTTGTCAACTGTTAGAAACGTTAATTCAGTTCTTAGCAATCCTCGAGTGATCTGCTGTACTGCCATCTAAAAAAAAATTGTCAGTTTATTATGTATAATGGTTGGAGGATAAAATGTCACTACTACACACCATAAAGAGATCGAAAGTCTGTTTATGACAACTAGTACGTGGACAACACTGAATAATTCAGAAATGGAAATAATCAAACAAAAACTAACAGACAAACTTCATTCCTATTTCAAAATACTTGAAAACAATTTAAAGTTGAAATTTAAATACAAATACGAATATAAAACTGCAAAAAGATATGAAATATAAATCAGACAGTAAATACAAACGGTTATATAAATAGACAAACAATGTTTAATATCACTAAACCACAATCATGGATGAAAAACATTATATCAATTCGGATTAGAATATTCAACTTATTACATTTTATCTCTGGCCGCCGAATTCAAAAATGTTTAATATTATAATATTTTCATATACAAATACAATTTCAAAACTGATTAACTGAGCATAATATAATGAAATAAATTTCCAATAATATTGTGTACTTTGTAAATTCAGCAGGCAGTTGTATAAATATTATGAGTCTTAACATAGATACATAGTAACTAGTAAGACAAAAGTCAAAAAGTAATAACATTAAATTATATATGTATGTATTATTTAAGTGTTTAGATAGTTGCAGGTAAGCATTTATTTTGCATTAATATTCTCCGGACTGTACAGTCCACTGGTTAACTAATTGAACTTAAGTATACGGTCTTATATGTTATATATCTTATACATATAACGATTCATTATTTGAATACTTAACAATACTTAATAAATCATAATAATTTATTTTTTATGTTCGATGTCCATAAAATTTAAATCTTTATCTCCTATAAATATTACCGAAGTTATATTGTGAAATTCAAAACAAATTACTACCAATCATACTAATATATTGCATATTAAATATACACGTATAATTAAAACTAATAAATAATAAATGAAATGTTGTATTCGAGCAGATTTGAGTCTGAAGTGATCAGAAGTAATCTACTGACTGCGTCGTACATTTTAAAAATGATGGTCGTATCTCGTATAAACAACGAAATCGCTTAGGTACATATTAAATTCTTAACGCTAAACGAGGGATATAAACACTATAAACATTAAATAGATGTATTCTCTATATGATTTGATGAAAAACTATTTATAAATAAACTATTTTTTATGCTGTTGGCGTAATTGCTAAACGTTGAAACCTTAACAAACATAAAACGTGTAAAAAAAAACAAAGTTCAAAAAGATACTTCGTTAAATCGTTATACGGTGGTATAGGTACCATACAGAAAAGTATGCGTGTACGAAAAAACAAGCCATTCGATTTTTTAACCTTTCAAACTCGTCGTAGCATTTATGAGTCAGCACTCAAACTTCGAAAAGATTAAACAAAAACTCAAATTCAAAAAATTCGAAAAATACGTAAAATCTAAGTGCCAAAAATAAAAATATAATCGTAACTTCGCAACAAAACGTCCGATTCCTTCGGTTTTGGTAGCGTTCGAATTTTTACAAAAACGTCTAAACGATGCGTAGAAAAAAATCGCTCTAACCACCCAAAAATTAATTGTTTCGTGGCGACAAAGTCCAAAAACTGCAAAATCCTAATTTCCAACGCCAAAAATAGGGGTAAAAATGAATTCAACAGTGTCACCACGGGACGCCGATTTTGATCACAGACCTACGAAAAACTGAACTTGTGAACAACAGAAACGTGGAACAAATATTAAACATTTTTTAAAATATCCATGGGGGGGAGGGGCACAAGGAGCCATAGGACACTGCTACCACCGAAGCACTTTATGTAAAACGACTTTAAACAGAAATTTCAGCGAAGTAACTATGCCCCATTCATCAAAACCCGGCCGAGTAACACTCGACTAAAAAATTCAAATTTCGGAATTCCAAGACCTCAATGTGGGGTAAAAACGGCATTTACGGTGTCCACAACAGATACCGCTTTTGATCAGCATCATCCAAAATACCAGAATCTTGAGTTTCAAACACGTCGAACGACCACTAAGGTTTTTCAAAAATATATTTGAGGGAAACAAATATTTATGCAGATATACAGTACTTATAAAGTTTTTTTTTTTATTTATTTATTAAAATTAAAATGTTTCAGCATTTTATCATGCTATTACAAGTTTACTAACGTGTTCAATTACAAATAACAAATTACAATTACTAATATTTTTAGTTAGTGATATAGTGATATACATGCTAATGTTAGTTAATATTTATTTTTTAGTGGTAATTTAAAATCGATCTTCGTCTTCGCTTGACTGTGATAGAAGGAGATCTTGGGGTAGACGTGGTTTTAAACGCCGATTTTTCGTTTTTTATTTCCCAGGTTGTAGAACCGTGCGCCATCAGATGTATTGAGATTTGTATGAAAGTTTTTGAATTGTATTTTTATCCAGTCTTGGAGAAGAGGGATTCCCGTGACTTATAACTTTATACATAATAATAGTACTAATCATAGATAATGATGAAACACACTGCGAAATTAAGAATATTTACGCTATTGCAAAGATGTTTAAAGTCTACCTTTTGTAACTTGTACCTACGTATAATAAGTAATATAGTTGTTTTATTTACATAGAATATTATATGACTTTGACGTTTGCAATTTGTGAATATATTTCGTTCAAATTGTACCAAGTCGTAATTGTTTATAGTTTTTTTTGTTGCTTTTGGTAATTAAAATGTAGAAGGTTCAGTATTATCATACCGTTTAGGGTGATGTTAAACTTTTATTACTGAAACATATAATTATATATGCAAACCCTCAGTAAGTAAATAAAATAAATATTTAAAAAAGTTTTATATTGTATAACATAACTTTTCTAAAACTTTGCATTTTACAACTCGTTGTTTCAACACATGATATAATCTGTTGTTATGATATTCATCAATAGATTTTGAGATTCAAATTGAAATACTAACATTTTTAATATTGGTTGTTTCGTTTCGAAATCTTAGAGGTTCACAGCAGTGACACCTCGAGATCAAATTTCTGTTCTAAAGAATTTTGAATTTCAATTTTAAAATTAAAAATTGCTAAAACCAAATTTCCTGCCAATTTTTTTTTTTAAACTGCACATTGAAATCATCATTTACCGTCTAAATCATTGAGTTGAAAAACTTTTACTAATTGGAAGACGCATCTAGGGACGAATTTGTCTCGGTCTTTGAACATTTTATCCTAAGGGGCCAGTATTAAAGGATTTAGTTTTGGAGTTTTGGATAACGTAATAACTAATAACTTTTCAAAGTGGTAAAAATGTTAATTCATGTTTCAGCAAGCCTTAAATGATCTGCTTTACGGCCATCTGAAAAAACATAGTCAATTAAATCTGTAAAATTGGTGGAGAATAACTTGAGAATACAGTGTTTCATAAGCAGTTAAAAATATGAATTTATAACACGAGTCAAAATTATCATATAAAACCAAGTTTTATAATGTTTATGAAGTATCAGCATCAATGAAATATATGGAAGTAAATAATGATAAATAAGAAACATATTCTCTTTCTAGTGGTCAAGGTTTCAAGATCCTAACTTGAGAATTAAGTGTTTCATAAGCCATTAAATATTTGAATAAGTAATATACATTAAAATTATTATATAAAAACATGTTTTATAGACTTTATGAAACATTAGCTTCAATGTAATGTATTAAAATAATTAATGCTAAATCAGATCCATATTCTCTTTCTAGTGGTCAAGGTTTCAAGATCCTAACTTGAGAATTAAGTGTTTCATAAGCC
>NC_040879.1:70629620-70682112 GCF_003676215.2 Rhopalosiphum maidis
TTTCAACGTAGGATGTTGTAACTTTGTCAAACTGTTAGAAACGTTAATTCAGTTCTTAGCATCCTTGAGTGATCTGCTGTACTGCCATCTAAAAAAAATTGTCAGTTAATTATGTATAATGGTTGGAGGAGCGATAAATGTCACTACTACACACCATAAAGAGATCGAAAGTCTGTTTATGACAACTAGTACGTGGACAACACTGAATAATTCAGAAATGGAAATAATCAAACAAAAACTAACAGACAAACTTCATTCCTATTTCAAAATACTTGAAAACAATTTAAAGTTTTGAAATTTAAATACAAATACGAATATAAAACTGCAAAAAGATATGAAATATAAATAAGACAGTAAATACAAACGGTTATATCAATAGACAAACAATGTTTTATATCACTAAACCACAATCATGGATGAAAAAACATCATATCAATTCGGATTAGAATATTCAACTTATTACATTTTATCTGGCCGCCGAATTCAAAAATGTTTAATATTAATATTTATACTACAAATACAATTCAAAATACAATTTCAAAACTGATTAACTGAGCATAATATAATGAAAAAAATTTCCAATAATATTGCGTACTTTGTAAATTCAGCAGGCAGTTGTATAAATATTATGAGTCTTAACATAGATACATAGTAACTAGTAAGACAAAAGTCAAAAAGTAATAACATTAAACTATATATGTATGTATTATTTAAGTGTTTAGATAGTTGTAGGTAAGCATTTATTATGCATTAATATTCTCCGGACTGTACAGTCCACTGGTTAACTAATTGAACTTAAGTAAACGGTCTTATATGTTATATATCTTATACATATAACGATTCATTATTTGAATACTTAACAATACTTAATAAATCATAATAATTTATTTTTTATGTTCGATGTCCATAAATTTAAATCTTTATCTCCTATAAATATTACCGAAGTTATATTGTGAAATTCAAAACAAATTACTACCAATCATACTAATATATTGCATATTAAATATACACAATAATTAAAACTAATAAATAATAAATGAAATGTTGTATTCGAGCAGATTGAGTCTGAAGTGATCAGAAGTAATCTACTGACTGCGTCGTACATTTTAAAAATGATGGTCGTATCTCGTATAAACAACGAAATCGCTTAGGTACATATTAAATTCTTAACGCTAAACGAGGGATATAAACACTATAAACATTAAATAGATGTATTCTCTATATGATTTGATGAAAAACTATTTAAAATAAACTATTTTTTAGTGCTGTTGGCGTATTGCTAAACGTTGAAACCTTAACAAACATAAAACGTGTAAAAAAAACAAAGTTCAAAAAGATACTTCGTTAAATCGTTATACGGTGGTATAGGTACCATACAGAAAAGTATGCGTGTACGAAAAAACAAGCCATTCGATTTTTTAACCTTTCAAACTCGTCGTAGCATTTATGAGTCAGCACTCAAACTTCGAAAAGATTAAACAAAAACTCAAATTCAAAAATTCGAAAAATACGTAAAATCTAAGTGCCAAAAATAAAATATATCGTAACTTGGCAACAAAACGTCCGATTCCTTCGGTTTTGGTAGCGTTCGAATTTTTACAAAAACGTCTAAACGATGCGTAGAAAAAAATCGCTCTAACCACCCAAAAATTAATTGTTTCGTGGCGACAAAGTCCAAAAACTGCAAAATCCTAATTTCCGACGCCAAAAATAGGGGTAAAAATGAATTCTACAGTGTCACCACGGGACGCCGATTTGATCACAGACCTACGAAAAACTGAACTTGTGAACAACAGAAAACGTGGAACAAATATTAAACATTTTTTAAAATATCCATGGGGGGGAGGGGCACAAGGAGCCATAGGACACTGCTACCACCGAAGCACTTTATGTAAAACGACTTTAAACAGAAATTTCCGCGAAGTAACTATGCCCCATTCATCGAAACCCGGCCGAGTAACACTCGACTAAAAAATTCAAATTTCGGAATTCCAAGACCTCAATGTGGGGTAAAAACGGCATTTACGGTGTCCACAACAGATACCGCTTTTGATCAGCATCATCCAAAATACCAGAATCTTGAGTTTCAAACACGTCGAACGACCACTAAGGTTTTTCAAAAATATATTTGAGGGAAACAAATATTTATGCAAATATACAGTACTTATAAAGTTTTTTTTTTTTATTTATTTATTAAAATTAAAATGTTTCAGCATTTTATCATGCTATTACAAGTTTACTAACGTGTTCAATTACAAATAACAAATTACAATTACTAATATTTTAGTTAGTGATATAGTGATATACATGCTAATGTTAGTTAATATTTATTTTTTAGTGGTAATTTAAAATCGATCTTCGTCTTCGCTTGACTGTGATAGAAGGAGATCTTGGGGTAGACGTGGTTTTAAACGCCGATTTTTCGTTTTTTATTTCCCAGGTTGTAGAACCGTGCGCCATCAGATGTATTGAGATTTGCATGAAAGTTTTTGAATTGTATTTTTATCCAGTCTTGGAGAAGAGGGATTCCCGTGACTTATAACTTTATACATAATAATAGTACTAATCATAGATAATGATGAAACACACTGCGAAATTAAGAATATTTACGCTATTGCAAAGATGTTTAAAGTCTACCTTTTGTAACTTGTACCTACGTATAATAAGTAATATAGTTGTTTTATTTACATAGAATATTATATGACTTTGACGTTTGCAATTTGTGAATATATTTCGTACAAATTGTACCAAGTCGTAATTGTTTATAGTTTTTTTTGTTGCTTTTGGTAATTAAAATGTAAAAGGTTCAGTATTATCATATTGTTTAGGGTGATGTTAAACTTTTATTACTGAAACATATAATTATATATGCAAACTTGCAGTAAGTAAATAAATAAATATTTAAAAAAGTTTTATATTGTATAACATAACTTTTCTAAAACTTTGCATTTTACAACTCGTTATTTCAACACATGATATAATCTGTTGTTATGATATTCATCTATAGATTTTGAGAATCAAATTGAAATACTAACATTTTAATATTGGTTGTTTCGTTTCGAAATCTTAGAGGTTCAACGCAGTGACACCTCGAGATCAAATTTCTGTTCTAAAGAATTTTGAATTTCAATTTTAAAATTAAAAATTGCTAAAACCAAATTTCCTGCCAATTTTTTTTTTTAAACTGCACATTTAAATCATCATTTACCGTCTAAATCATTGAGTTGAAAAACTTTTACTAATTGGAAGACGCATCTAGGGACGAATTTGTCTCGGTCTTTGAACATTTTATCCTAAGGGGCCAGTATTAAAGGATTTAGTTTTGGAGTTTTGGATAACGTAATAACTAATAATAAATTGAGTTTTAACACAAAAATTTATGAAAAATTCAGAATTTGGACAGTTACACTGTAACAAAGTCATAAATGAGTAGATAATTTTTATATAATATGCAATGGTTTGTGAGGAATAATATTGAAAATTTTAAAACTGCAGTAGGGTTGCCTATACAAAACACCTTCAAATCTGCATGACAAAATAATAAAATACATAATGTGCTCAATTTCACTATTTGAGGTGTACTGTAAGATAAAATAATTAATAAAATAAATTATATCATAGAGATAGAATATTAGAAGAATCTACCAATATTCTATATTTCAAAAATAATTAAATCGTATAAAATTTGCCTATATAGACCCCTTCTATTGATAATAAAAAGGATCCGAAAAACTGGCTATATTAATTAAGCATATGAATATATTATGATCACTAATATTTTTGAAAATATAAACAAAAAAAAACATCACAAATGTCCATAAAACTTTACTCATAAGTCATACATTTTTTTTGTAAGTAGGTATTAAAAACCTTTATTTTGATATTTATCAAAATCACAAAAAAAAAAAACTAACTCTTTTCTAGTTAATAGTTGTCTCTTCTGTATTTTCAAGTTTTGAATATGTTATACATGATTTTTCATATGTAGTTGTAGTTCATGAGATAAAAATCATAAAATCTAGATATGTAAAAAGATAATTATTTGTTATACACATTTCAAGTTCAAATTTGATTGAAATCAAATATAGCAACAACTATGACTAATGATTTATAATTGAAAAATATTCGTGGGCATATAAAAATTTTAGAATATATTATTACATTTTATACATTTATTGGCCTTTAAAATGCATTTTATTTCTAATAAAAATGAATTCAACCATAAAATAATAAAAGTGAATTGCATAAAATTATTAAATTTATCGGAATCTTCTAGTCCATTAAAAATGTAGGATGTTGAAACTTATAACACGAGTCAAAATTATCATATAGAAACATGTTTTATAGTGATTATGAAGTATCAGCTTAAATGCAATGTATGAAAGTAATTAATGCTAAATAAGAAACATATTCTCTTTCTAGTGATCAAAGTTTCAAGATACTCAATTGAGAATTGAGTGTTTCATAAGCTATAAAAAATTTGAATTTGTAATATACGTTAAAATTATCATATAAAAACAAGTTTTATAGAGTTTATGAAACATTGGCATTAATGAAATGTATGATAGTTATTAATGCTAAATAAGAAACAAATTCTCTTTCTAGTGGTCAAGGTTTCAAGATACTAACATGAGAATTGAGTGTTTTATAAGCAATTAAAAAAATGAATTTGTAAAATACGTCAAATTTACCATATAAAAACATGTTTTATAGAGTTTATGAAGTATTGGCTAAAATGTAATGTATGAAAGTAATTAATGCTAAATAAGAAACATATTCTCTTTCTAGTGGTCAAGGTTTCAAGATACTAACATGAGAATTGAGTGTTTCATAAGCCATAAAAAATTTGAATTTTTAATATACTCCAAAAATATCATATAAAAACAAGTTTTATAGAGTTTATGAAACATTGGATTAAATGTAATGTATGAAAGTAATTAATGCTAAATCAGATCCAATTTCTCAATCTAGTGGTCAAGGTTTCAAGGTACTTACATGAGAATTGAGTATTTTATAAGCAATTAAAAAAATGAATTTGTAAAATACGTCAAATTTACCATATAAAAACATGTTTTATAGAGTTTATGAAACATTGGATTAAATGTAATGTATGAAAGTAATTAATGCTAAATCAGATCCAATTTCTCTTTCTAGTGGTCAAGGTTTCAAGATACTAACATGAGAATTGAGTGTTTCATTAGCCATAAAAAATTTGAATTTTTAATATACTCCAAAATTATCATATAAAAACATGTTTTAAAGTGTTTATGAAGTATCAGCATCAATGAAATACATGGAAGTTAATAATGCTAAATAAGATTCATTTACTTAATTCAATGGTATTGGTTTCATGTCAATTATTTGAGAATTGAGTGTTTCATAAGCCATAAAAAAATTTGAATTTGTAATATATGTCAAAATTATCATAAAAAAACAAGTTTTATAGAGTTTATGAAACATTGGCATAAATGAAATGTATGATAGTTATTATTGCTAAATTAGAACCATTTTCTCAATCTAGTGGTCAAGGTTTCAAGGTACTAACATGAGAATTGAGTGTTTCATAAGCCATAAAAAATTTGAATTTTTAATATACTCTAAAAATATCATATAAAAACAAGTTTTATAGAGTTTATGAAGTATCAGCATCAACAAAAATACATGGAAGTTAATAATGCTAAATAAGAATCATTTACTTAATTCATTGGTCTTGGTTTCATGATACTAATTTTTTGTTTCACTAGTATTAATTTGCTATCAATTATATTCAATAACCATTACACACGCATTGCATAAATCCAATATTATTATCAATATCTTCTAGTTTATTTTCAAAATAAGATGTTGATACTTTCCCAAAGTGGTATGAATGCAAATTCCTGTCTCAGCAAGCCTTGAGTGAACTGCTGCACTGCAATCTGAAAAAAATGTAGACAGTTAAATATGTAAAATTAGTGGAGAATTAATTGAGAATTGAGTGTTTCATAAGCAGTTTAAAATATGAATTTATAACACGAGTCAAAATTATCATATAGAAACATGTTTTATAGTGATTATGAAGTATCAGCTTAAATGCAATGTATGAAAGTAATTAATGCTAAATAAGAAACATATTCTCTTTCTAGTGATCAAAGTTTCAAGATACTCAATTGAGAATTGAGTGTTTCATAAGCTATAAAAAATTTGAATTTGTAATATACGTTAAAATTATCATATAAAAACAAGTTTTATAGAGTTTATGAAACATTGGCATTAATGAAATGTATGATAGTTATTAATGCTAAATAAGAAACAAATTCTCTTTCTAGTGGTCAAGGTTTCAAGATACTAACATGAGAATTGAGTGTTTCATTAGCCATAAAAAATTTGAATTTTTAATATACTCCAAAATTATCATATAAAAACAAGTTTTATAGAGTTTATGAAACATTGGCATAAATGAAATGTATGATAGTTATTATTGCTAAATTAGAACCATTTTCTCAATCTAGTGGTCAAGGTTTCAAGGTACTAACATGAGAATTGAGTATTTTATAAGCAATTAAAAAAATGAATTTGTAAAATACGCCAAATTTACCATATAAAAACATGTTTTATAGTGTTTATGAAGTATTGGCTTAAATGTAATGTATGAAAGTAATTAATGCTAAATAAGAAACATATTCTCTTTCTAGTGGTCAAGGTTTCAAGATACTAACATGAGAATTGAGTGTTTCATAAGCCATAAAAAATTTGAATTTTTAATATACTCCAAAAATATCATATAAAAACAAGTTTTATAGAGTTTATGAAGTATCAGCATCAACAAAAATACATGGAAGTTAATAATGCTAAATAAGAATCATTTACTTAATTCATTGGTCTTGGTTTCATGATACTAATTTTTTGTTTCACTAGTATTAATTTGCTATCAATTATATTCAATAACCATTACACACGCATTGCATAAATCCAATATTATTATCAATATCTTCTAGTTTATTTTCAAAATAAGATGTTGATACTTTCCCAAAGTGGTATGAATGCAAATTCCTGTCTCAGCAAGCCTTGAGTGAACTGCTGCACTGCAATCTGAAAAAAATGTAGTCAGTTAAATATGTAAAATTAGTGGAGAATTAATTGAGAATTGAGTGTTTCATAAGCAGTTTAAAATATGAATTTATAACACGAGTCAAAATTATCATATAGAAACATGTTTTATAGTGATTATGAAGTATCAGCTTAAATGCAATGTATGAAAGTAATTAATGCTAAATAAGAAACATATTCTCTTTCTAGTGATCAAAGTTTCAAGATACTCAATTGAGAATTGAGTGTTTCATAAGCTATAAAAAATTTGAATTTGTAATATACGTTAAAATTATCATATAAAAACAAGTTTTATAGAGTTTATGAAACATTGGCATTAATGAAATGTATGAATGTAATTAATGCTAAATAAGAAACAAATTCTCTTTCTAGTGGTCAAGGTTTCAAGATACTAACATGAGAATTGAGTGTTTTATAAGCAATTAAAAAAATGAATTTGTAAAATACGTCAAATTTACCATATAAAAACATGTTTTATAGAGTTTATGAAGTATTGGCTAAAATGTAATGTATGAAAGTAATTAATGCTAAATAAGAAACATATTCTCTTTCTAGTGGTCAAGGTTTCAAGATACTAACATGAGAATTGAGTGTTTCATAAGCCATAAAAAATTTGAATTTTTAATATACTCCAAAAATATCATATAAAAACAAGTTTTATAGAGTTTATGAAACATTGGATTAAATGTAATGTATGAAAGTAATTAATGCTAAATCAGATCCAATTTCTCTTTCTAGTGGTCAAGGTTTCAAGATACTAACATGAGAATTGAGTGTTTCATAAGCCATAAAAAATTTGAATTTTTAATATACTCCAAAAATATCATATAAAAACAAGTTTTATAGAGTTTATGAAGTATCAGCATCAACAAAAATACATGGAAGTTAATAATGCTAAATAAGAATCATTTACTTAATTCATTGGTCTTGGTTTCATGATACTAATTTTTTGTTTCACTAGTATTAATTTGCTATCAATTATATTCAATAACCATTACACACGCATTGCATAAATCCAATATTATTATCAATATCTTCTAGTTTATTTTCAAAATAAGATGTTGATACTTTCCCAAAGTGGTATGAATGCAAATTCCTGTCTCAGCAAGCCTTGAGTGAACTGCTGCACTGCAATCTGAAAAAAATGTAGTCAGTTAAATATGTAAAATTAGTGGAGAATTAATTGAGAATTGAGTGTTTCATAAGCAGTTTAAAATATGAATTTATAACACGAGTCAAAATTATCATATAGAAACATGTTTTATAGTGATTATGAAGTATCAGCTTAAATGCAATGTATGAAAGTAATTAATGCTAAATAAGAAACATATTCTCTTTCTAGTGATCAAAGTTTCAAGATACTCAATTGAGAATTGAGTGTTTCATAAGCTATAAAAAATTTGAATTTGTAATATACGTTAAAATTATCATATAAAAACAAGTTTTATAGAGTTTATGAAACATTGGCATTAATGAAATGTATGAATGTAATTAATGCTAAATAAGAAACAAATTCTCTTTCTAGTGGTCAAGGTTTCAAGATACTAACATGAGAATTGAGTGTTTTATAAGCAATTAAAAAAATGAATTTGTAAAATACGTCAAATTTACCATATAAAAACATGTTTTATAGAGTTTATGAAGTATTGGCTAAAATGTAATGTATGAAAGTAATTAATGCTAAATAAGAAACATATTCTCTTTCTAGTGGTCAAGGTTTCAAGATACTAACATGAGAATTGAGTGTTTCATAAGCCATAAAAAATTTGAATTTTTAATATACTCCAAAAATATCATATAAAAACAAGTTTTATAGAGTTTATGAAACATTGGCATTAATGAAATGTATGATAGTTATTAATGCTAAATAAGAAACAAATTCTCTTTCTAGTGGTCAAGGTTTCAAGATACTAACATGAGAATTGAGTGTTTTATAAGCAATTAAAAAAATGAATTTGTAAAATACGTCAAATTTACCATATAAAAACATGTTTTATAGAGTTTATGAAGTATTGGCTTAAATGTAATGTATGAAAGTAATTAATGCTAAATAAGAAACATATTCTCTTTCTAGTGGTCAAGGTTTCAAGATACTAACATGAGAATTGAGTGTTTCATAAGCCATAAAAAATTTGAATTTTTAATATACTCCAAAAATATCATATAAAAACAAGTTTTATAGAGTTTATGAAACATTGGATTAAATGTAATGTATGAAAGTAATTAATGCTAAATCAGATCCAATTTCTCTTTCTAGTGGTCAAGGTTTCAAGATACTAACATGAGAATTGAGTGTTTCATAAGCCATAAAAAATTTGAATTTTTAATATACTCCAAAAATATCATATAAAAACAAGTTTTATAGAGTTTATGAAGTATCAGCATCAACAAAAATACATGGAAGTTAATAATGCTAAATAAGAATCATTTACTTAATTCATTGGTCTTGGTTTCATGATACTAATTTTTTGTTTCACTAGTATTAATTTGCTATCAATTATATTCAATAACCATTACACACGCATTGCATAAATCCAATATTATTATCAATATCTTCTAGTTTATTTTCAAAATAAGATGTTGATACTTTCCCAAAGTGGTATGAATGCAAATTCCTGTCTCAGCAAGCCTTGAGTGAACTGCTGCACTGCAATCTGAAAAAAATGTAGTCAGTTAAATATGTAAAATTAGTGGAGAATTAATTGAGAATTGAGTGTTTCATAAGCAGTTTAAAATATGAATTTATAACACGAGTCAAAATTATCATATAGAAACATGTTTTATAGTGATTATGAAGTATCAGCTTAAATGCAATGTATGAAAGTAATTAATGCTAAATAAGAAACATATTCTCTTTCTAGTGATCAAAGTTTCAAGATACTCAATTGAGAATTGAGTGTTTCATAAGCTATAAAAAATTTGAATTTGTAATATACGTTAAAATTATCATATAAAAACAAGTTTTATAGAGTTTATGAAACATTGGCATTAATGAAATGTATGAATGTAATTAATGCTAAATAAGAAACAAATTCTCTTTCTAGTGGTCAAGGTTTCAAGATACTAACATGAGAATTGAGTGTTTCATTAGCCATACAAAATTTGAATTTTTAATATACTCCAAAATTATCATATAAAAACAAGTTTTATAGAGTTTATGAAACATTGGCATAAATGAAATGTATGATAGTTATTATTGCTAAATTAGAACCATTTTCTCAATCTAGTGGTCAAGGTTTCAAGGTACTAACATGAGAATTGAGTATTTTATAAGCAATTAAAAAAATGAATTTGTAAAATACGCCAAATTTACCATATAAAAACATGTTTTATAGTGTTTATGAAGTATTGGCTTAAATGTAATGTATGAAAGTAATTAATGCTAAATAAGAAACATATTCTCTTTCTAGTGGTCAAGGTTTCAAGATACTAACATGAGAATTGAGTGTTTCATAAGCCATAAAAAATTTGAATTTTTAATATACTCCAAAAATATCATATAAAAACAAGTTTTATAGAGTTTATGAAGTATCAGCATCAACAAAAATACATGGAAGTTAATAATGCTAAATAAGAATCATTTACTTAATTCATTGGTCTTGGTTTCATGATACTAATTTTTTGTTTCACTAGTATTAATTTGCTATCAATTATATTCAATAACCATTACACACGCATTGCATAAATCCAATATTATTATCAATATCTTCTAGTTTATTTTCAAAATAAGATGTTGATACTTTCCCAAAGTGGTATGAATGCAAATTCCTGTCTCAGCAAGCCTTGAGTGAACTGCTGCACTGCAATCTGAAAAAAATGTAGTCAGTTAAATATGTAAAATTAGTGGAGAATTAATTGAGAATTGAGTGTTTCATAAGCAGTTTAAAATATGAATTTATAACACGAGTCAAAATTATCATATAGAAACATGTTTTATAGTGATTATGAAGTATCAGCTTAAATGCAATGTATGAAAGTAATTAATGCTAAATAAGAAACATATTCTCTTTCTAGTGATCAAAGTTTCAAGATACTCAATTGAGAATTGAGTGTTTCATAAGCTATAAAAAATTTGAATTTGTAATATACGTTAAAATTATCATATAAAACAAGTTTTATAGAGTTTATGAAACATTGGCATTAATGAAATGTATGATAGTTATTAATGCTAAATAAGAAACAAATTCTCTTTCTAGTGGTCAAGGTTTCAAGATACTAACATGAGAATTGAGTGTTTCATTAGCCATAAAAAATTTGAATTTTTAATATACTCCAAAATTATCATATAAAAACAAGTTTTATAGAGTTTATGAAACATTGGCATAAATAAAATGTATGATAGTTATTATTGCTAAATTAGAACCATTTTCTCAATCTAGTGGTCAAGGTTTCAAGGTACTTACATGAGAATTGAGTATTTTATAAGCAATTAAAAAAATGAATTTGTAAAATACGCCAAATTTACCATATAAAAACATGTTTTATAGTGTTTATGAAGTATTGGCTTAAATGTAATGTATGAAAGTAATTAATGCTAAATAAGAAACATATTCTCTTTCTAGTGGTCAAGGTTTCAAGATACTAACATGAGAATTGAGTGTTTCATAAGCCATAAAAAATTTGAATTTTTAATATACTCCAAAAATATCATATAAAAACAAGTTTTATAGAGTTTATGAAGTATCAGCATCAACAAAAATACATGGAAGTTAATAATGCTAAATAAGAATCATTTACTTAATTCATTGGTCTTGGTTTCATGATACTAATTTTTTGTTTCACTTGTATTAATTTGCTATCAATTATATTCAATAACCATTACACACGCATTGCATAAATCCAATATTATTATCAATATCTTCTAGTTTATTTTCAAAATAAGATGTTGATACTTTCCCAAAGTGGTATGAATGCAAATTCCTGTCTCAGCAAGCCTTGAGTGAACTGCTGCACTGCAATCTGAAAAAAATGTAGTCAGTTAAATATGTAAAATTAGTGGAGAATTAATTGAGAATTGAGTGTTTCATAAGCAGTTTAAAATATGAATTTATAACACGAGTCAAAATTATCATATAGAAACATGTTTTATAGTGATTATGAAGTATCAGCTTAAATGCAATGTATGAAAGTAATTAATGCTAAATAAGAAACATATTCTCTTTCTAGTGATCAAAGTTTCAAGATACTCAATTGAGAATTGAGTGTTTCATAAGCTATAAAAAATTTGAATTTGTAATATACGTTAAAATTATCATATAAAAACATGTTTTATAGAGTTTATGAAACATTGGCATTAATGAAATGTATGATAGTTATTAATGCTAAATAAGAAACAAATTCTCTTTCTAGTGGTCAAGGTTTCAAGATACTAACATGAGAATTGAGTGTTTCATTAGCCATAAAAAATTTGAATTTTTAATATACTCCAAAATTATCATATAAAAACAAGTTTTATAGAGTTTATGAAACATTGGCATAAATGAAATGTATGATAGTTATTATTGCTAAATTAGAACCATTTTCTCAATCTAGTGGTCAAGGTTTCAAGGTACTTACATGAGAATTGAGTATTTTATAAGCAATTAAAAAAATGAATTTGTAAAATACGTCAAATTTACCATATAAAAACATGTTTTATAGAATTTATGAAACATTGGATTAAATGTAATGTATGAAAGTAATTAATGCTAAATCAGATCCAATTTCTCTTTCTAGGTCAAGGTTTTAAGATACTAACATGAGAATTGAGTGTTTCATAAGCCATAAAAAATTTGAATTTTTAATATACTCCAAAAATATCATATAAAAACAAGTTTTATAGAGTTTATGAAGTATCAGCATCAACAAAAATACATGGAAGTTAATAATGCTAAATAAGAATCATTTACTTAATTCATTGGTCTTGGTTTCATGATACTAATTTTTTGTTTCACTAGTATTAATTTGCTATCAATTATATTCAATAACCATTACACACGCATTGCATAAATCCAATATTATTATCAATATCTTCTAGTTTATTTTCAAAATAAGATGTTGATACTTTCCCAAAGTGGTATGAATGCAAATTCCTGTCTCAGCAAGCCTTGAGTGAACTGCTGCACTGCAATCTGAAAAAAATGTAGTCAGTTAAATATGTAAAATTAGTGGAGAATTAATTGAGAATTGAGTGTTTCATAAGCAGTTTAAAATATGAATTTATAACACGAGTCAAAATTATCATATAGAAACATGTTTTATAGTGATTATGAAGTATCAGCTTAAATGCAATGTATGAAAGTAATTAATGCTAAATAAGAAACATATTCTCTTTCTAGTGATCAAAGTTTCAAGATACTCAATTGAGAATTGAGTGTTTCATAAGCTATAAAAAATTTGAATTTGTAATATACGTTAAAATTATCATATAAAAACAAGTTTTATAGAGTTTATGAAACATTGGCATTAATGAAATGTATGATAGTTATTAATGCTAAATAAGAAACAAATTCTCTTTCTAGTGGTCAAGGTTTCAAGATACTAACATGAGAATTGAGTGTTTCATTAGCCATAAAAATTTGAATTTTTAATATACTCCAAAATTATCATATAAAAACAAGTATTATAGAGTTTATGAAACATTGGCATAAATGAAATGTATGATAGTTATTATTGCTAAATTAGAACCATTTTCTCAATCTAGTGGTCAAGGTTTCAAGGTACTTACATGAGAATTGAGTATTTTATAAGCAATTAAAAAAATGAATTTGTAAAATACGTCAAATTTACCATATAAAAACATGTTTTATAGAGTTTATGAAGTATTGGATTAAATGTAATGTATGAAAGTAATTAATGCTAAATCAGATACATATTCTCTTTCTAGGGTCAAGGTTTCAAGATACTAACATGAGAATTGAGTGTTTCATAAGCCATAAAAAATTTGAATTTTTAATATACTCCAAAAATATCATATAAAAACAAGTTTTATAGAGTTTATGAAGTATCAGCATCAACAAAAATACATGGAAGTTAATAATGCTAAATAAGAATCATTTACTTAATTCATTGGTCTTGGTTTCATGATACTAATTTTTTGTTTCACTAGTATTAATTTGCTATCAATTATATTCAATAACCATTACACACGCATTGCATAAATCCAATATTATTATCAATATCTTCTAGTTTATTTTCAAAATAAGATGTTGATACTTTCCCAAAGTGGTATGAATGCAAATTCCTGTCTCAGCAAGCCTTGAGTGAACTGCTGCACTGCAATCTGAAAAAAATGTAGTCAGTTAAATATGTAAAATTAGTGGAGAATTAATTGAGAATTGAGTGTTTCATAAGCAGTTTAAAATATGAATTTATAACACGAGTCAAAATTATCATATAGAAACATGTTTTATAGTGATTATGAAGTATCAGCTTAAATGCAATGTATGAAAGTAATTAATGCTAAATAAGAAACATATTCTCTTTCTAGTGATCAAAGTTTCAAGATACTCAATTGAGAATTGAGTGTTTCATAAGCTATAAAAAATTTGAATTTGTAATATACGTTAAAATTATCATATAAAAACAAGTTTTATAGAGTTTATGAAACATTGGCATTAATGAAATGTATGATAGTTATTAATGCTAAATAAGAAACAAATTCTCTTTCTAGTGGTCAAGGTTTCAAGATACTAACATGAGAATTGAGTGTTTCATTAGCCATAAAAAATTTGAATTTTTAATATACTCCAAAATTATCATATAAAAACAAGTTTTATAGAGTTTATGAAACATTGGCATAAATGAAATGTATGATAGTTATTATTGCTAAATTAGAACCATTTTCTCAATCTAGTGGTCAAGGTTTCAAGGTACTTACATGAGAATTGAGTATTTTATAAGCAATTAAAAAAATGAATTTGTAAAATACGTCAAATTTACCATATAAAAACATGTTTTATAGAGTTTATGAAACATTGGATTAAATGTAATGTATGAAAGTAATTAATGCTAAATCAGATCCAATTTCTCTTTCTAGTGGTCAAGGTTTCAAGATACTAACATGAGAATTGAGTGTTTCATAAGCCATAAAAAATTTGAATTTTTAATATACTCCAAAAATATCATATAAAAACAAGTTTTATAGAGTTTATGAAGTATCAGCATCAACAAAAATACATGGAAGTTAATAATGCTAAATAAGAATCATTTACTTAATTCATTGGTCTTGGTTTCATGATACTAATTTTTTGTTTCACTAGTATTAATTTGCTATCAATTATATTCAATAACCATTACACACGCATTGCATAAATCCAATATTATTATCAATATCTTCTAGTTTATTTTCAAAATAAGATGTTGATACTTTCCCAAAGTGGTATGAATGCAAATTCCTGTCTCAGCAAGCCTTGAGTGAACTGCTGCACTGCAATCTGAAAAAAATGTAGTCAGTTAAATATGTAAAATTAGTGGAGAATTAATTGAGAATTGAGTGTTTCATAAGCAGTTTAAAATATGAATTTATAACACGAGTCAAAATTATCATATAGAAACATGTTTTATAGTGATTATGAAGTATCAGCTTAAATGCAATGTATGAAAGTAATTAATGCTAAATAAGAAACATATTCTCTTTCTAGTGATCAAAGTTTCAAGATACTCAATTGAGAATTGAGTGTTTCATAAGCTATAAAAAATTTGAATTTGTAATATACGTTAAAATTATCATATAAAAACAAGTTTTATAGAGTTTATGAAACATTGGCATTAATGAAATGTATGATAGTTATTAATGCTAAATAAGAAACAAATTCTCTTTCTAGTGGTCAAGGTTTCAAGATACTAACATGAGAATTGAGTGTTTCATTAGCCATAAAAAATTTGAATTTTTAATATACTCCAAAATTATCATATAAAAACAAGTTTTATAGAGTTTATGAAACATTGGCATAAATGAAATGTATGATAGTTATTATTGCTAAATTAGAACCATTTTCTCAATCTAGTGGTCAAGGTTTCAAGGTACTTACATGAGAATTGAGTATTTTATAAGCAATTAAAAAAATGAATTTGTAAAATACGTCAAATTTACCATATAAAAACATGTTTTATAGAGTTTATGAAACATTGGATTAAATGTAATGTATGAAAGTAATTAATGCTAAATCAGATCCAATTTCTCTTTCTAGTCAAGGTTTCAAGATACTAACATGAGAATTGAGTGTTTCATAAGCCATAAAAAATTTGAATTTTTAATATACTCCAAAAATATCATATAAAAACAAGTTTTATAGAGTTTATGAAGTATCAGCATCAACAAAAATACATGGAAGTTAATAATGCTAAATAAGAATCATTTACTTAATTCATTGGTCTTGGTTTCATGATACTAATTTTTTGTTTCACTAGTATTAATTTGCTATCAATTATATTCAATAACCATTACACACGCATTGCATAAATCCAATATTATTATCAATATCTTCTAGTTTATTTTCAAAATAAGATGTTGATACTTTCCCAAAGTGGTATGAATGCAAATTCCTGTCTCAGCAAGCCTTGAGTGAACTGCTGCACTGCAATCTGAAAAAAATGTAGTCAGTTAAATATGTAAAATTAGTGGAGAATTAATTGAGAATTGAGTGTTTCATAAGCAGTTTAAAATATGAATTTATAACACGAGTCAAAATTATCATATAGAAACATGTTTTATAGTGATTATGAAGTATCAGCTTAAATGCAATGTATGAAAGTAATTAATGCTAAATAAGAAACATATTCTCTTTCTAGTGATCAAAGTTTCAAGATACTCAATTGAGAATTGAGTGTTTCATAAGCTATAAAAAATTTGAATTTGTAATATACGTTAAAATTATCATATAAAAACAAGTTTTATAGAGTTTATGAAACATTGGCATTAATGAAATGTATGATAGTTATTAATGCTAAATAAGAAACAAATTCTCTTTCTAGTGGTCAAGGTTTCAAGATACTAACATGAGAATTGAGTGTTTCATAAGCCATAAAAAATTTGAATTTTTAATACACTCCAAAATTATCATATAAAAACAAGTTCTATAGAGTTTATGAAACATTGGCATAAATGAAATGTATGATAGTTATTATTGCTAAATTAGAACCATTTTCTCAATCTAGTGGTCAAGGTTTCAAGGTACTAACATGATAATTGAGTATTTTATAAGCAATTAAAAAAATGAATTTGTAAAATACGCCAAAATTATCATATAAAAACAAGTTTTATAGAGTTTATGAAGTATTGGATTAAATGAAATGTATGAAAGTAATTAATCCTAAATGAGAAACATATTCTCTTTCTAGTGGTCAAGGTTTCAAGATACTAACATGAGAATTGAGTGTTTCATAAGCCATAAAAAATTTGAATTTTTAATATACTCCAAAAATATCATATAAAAACAAGTTTTATAGAGTTTATGAAGTATCAGCATCAACAAAAATACATGGAAGTTAATAATGCTAAATAAGAATCATTTACTTAATTCATTGGTCTTGGTTTCATGATACTAATTTTTTGTTTCACTAGTATTAATTTGCTATCAATTATATTCAATAACCATTACACACGCATTGCATAAATCCAATATTATTATCAATATCTTCTAGTTTATTTTCAAAATAAGATGTTGATACTTTCCCAAAGTGGTATGAATGCAAATTCCTGTCTCAGCAAGCCTTGAGTGAACTGCTGCACTGCAATCTGAAAAAATGTAGTCAGTTAAATATGTAAAATTAGTGGAGAATTAATTGAGAATTGAGTGTTTCATAAGCAGTTTAAAATATGAATTTATAACACGAGTCAAAATTATCATATAGAAACATGTTTTATAGTGATTATGAAGTATCAGCTTAAATGCAATGTATGAAAGTAATTAATGCTAAATAAGAAACATATTCTCTTTCTAGTGATCAAAGTTTCAAGATACTCAATTGAGAATTGAGTGTTTCATAAGCTATAAAAATTTGAATTTGTAATATACGTTAAAATTATCATATAAAAACAAGTTTTATAGAGTTTATGAAACATTGGCATTAATGAAATGTATGATAGTTATTAATGCTAAATAAGAAACAAATTCTCTTTCTAGTGGTCAAGGTTTCAAGATACTAACATGAGAATTGAGTGTTTCATTAGCCATAAAAAATTTGAATTTTTAATATACTCCAAAATTATCATATAAAAACAAGTTTTATAGAGTTTATGAAACATTGGCATAAATGAAATGTATGATAGTTATTATTGCTAAATTAGAACCATTTTCTCAATCTAGTGGTCAAGGTTTCAAGGTACTTACATGAGAATTGAGTATTTTATAAGCAATTAAAAAAATGAATTTGTAAAATACGTCAAATTTACCATATAAAAACATGTTTTATAGAGTTTATGAAAATGATTAAATGTAATGTATGAAAGTAATTAATGCTAAATCAGATCCAATTTCTCTTTCTAGTGGTCAAGGTTTCAAGATACTAACATGAGAATTGAGTGTTTCATAAGCCATAAAAAATTTGAATTTTTAATATACTCCAAAAATATCATATAAAAACAAGTTTTATAGAGTTTATGAAGTATCAGCATCAACAAAAATACATGGAAGTTAATAATGCTAAATAAGAATCATTTACTTAATTCATTGGTCTTGGTTTCATGATACTAATTTTTTGTTTCACTAGTATTAATTTGCTATCAATTATATTCAATAACCATTACACACGCATTGCATAAATCCAATATTATTATCAATATCTTCTAGTTTATTTTCAAAATAAGATGTTGATACTTTCCCAAAGTGGTATGAATGCAAATTCCTGTCTCAGCAAGCCTTGAGTGAACTGCTGCACTGCAATCTGAAAAAAATGTAGTCAGTTAAATATGTAAAATTAGTGGAGAATTAATTGAGAATTGAGTGTTTCATAAGCAGTTTAAAATATGAATTTATAACACGAGTCAAAATTATCATATAGAAACATGTTTTATAGTGATTATGAAGTATCAGCTTAAATGCAATGTATGAAAGTAATTAATGCTAAATAAGAAACATATTCTCTTTCTAGTGATCAAAGTTTCAAGATACTCAATTGAGAATTGAGTGTTTCATAAGCTATAAAAAATTTGAATTTGTAATATACGTTAAAATTATCATATAAAAACAAGTTTTATAGAGTTTATGAAACATTGGCATTAATGAAATGTATGATAGTTATTAATGCTAAATAAGAAACAAATTCTCTTTCTAGTGGTCAAGGTTTCAAGATACTAACATGAGAATTGAGTGTTTCATTAGCCATAAAAAATTTGAATTTTTAATATACTCCAAAATTATCATATAAAAACAAGTTTTATAGAGTTTATGAAACATTGGCATAAATGAAATGTATGATAGTTATTATTGCTAAATTAGAACCATTTTCTCAATCTAGTGGTCAAGGTTTCAAGGTACTTACATGAGAATTGAGTATTTTATAAGCAATTAAAAAAATGAATTTGTAAAATACGTCAAATTTACCATATAAAAACATGTTTTATAGAGTTTATGAAGTATTGGCTTAAATGTAATGTATGAAAGTAATTAATGCTAAATAAGAAACATATTCTCTTTCTAGTGGTCAAGGTTTCAAGATACTAACATGAGAATTGAGTGTTTCATAAGCCATAAAAAATTTGAATTTTTAATATACTCCAAAAATATCATATAAAAACAAGTCTTATAGAGTTTATGAAGTATCAGCATCAACAAAAATACATGGAAGTTAATAATGCTAAATAAGAATCATTTACTTAATTCATTGGTCTTGGTTTCATGATACTAATTTTTTGTTTCACTAGTATTAATTTGCTATCAATTATATTCAATAACCATTACACACGCATTGCATAAATCCAATATTATTATCAATATCTTCTAGTTTATTTTCAAAATAAGATGTTGATACTTTCCCAAAGTGGTATGAATGCAAATTCCTGTCTCAGCAAGCCTTGAGTGAACTGCTGCACTGCAATCTGAAAAAAATGTAGTCAGTTAAATATGTAAAATTAGTGGAGAATTAATTGAGAATTGAGTGTTTCATAAGCAGTTTAAAATATGAATTTATAACACGAGTCAAAATTATCATATAGAAACATGTTTTATAGTGATTATGAAGTATCAGCTTAAATGCAATGTATGAAAGTAATTAATGCTAAATAAGAAACATATTCTCTTTCTAGTGATCAAAGTTTCAAGATACTCAATTGAGAATTGAGTGTTTCATAAGCTATAAAAAATTTGAATTTGTAATATACGTTAAAATTATCATATAAAAACAAGTTTTATAGAGTTTATGAAACATTGGCATTAATGAAATGTATGATAGTTATTAATGCTAAATAAGAAACAAATTCTCTTTCTAGTGGTCAAGGTTTCAAGATACTAACATGAGAATTGAGTGTTTCATTAGCCATAAAAAATTTGAATTTTTAATATACTCCAAAATTATCATATAAAAACAAGTTTTATAGAGTTTATGAAACATTGGCATAAATGAAATGTATGATAGTTATTATTGCTAAATTAGAACCATTTTCTCAATCTAGTGGTCAAGGTTTCAAGGTACTTACATGAGAATTGAGTATTTTATAAGCAATTAAAAAAATGAATTTGTAAAATACGTCAAATTTACCATATAAAAACATGTTTTATAGAGTTTATGAAAAATTGGATTAAATGTAATGTATGAAAGTAATTAATGCTAAATCAGAAACATATTCTCTTTCTAGTGGTCAAGGTTTCAAGATACTAACATGAGAATTGAGTGTTTCATAAGCCATAAAAAATTTGAATTTTTAATATACTCCAAAAATATCATATAAAAACAAGTTTTATAGAGTTTATGAAGTATCAGCATCAACAAAAATACATGGAAGTTAATAATGCTAAATAAGAATCATTTACTTAATTCATTGGTCTTGGTTTCATGATACTAATTTTTTGTTTCACTAGTATTAATTTGCTATCAATTATATTCAATAACCATTACACACGCATTGCATAAATCCAATATTATTATCAATATCTTCTAGTTTATTTTCAAAATAAGATGTTGATACTTTCCCAAAGTGGTATGAATGCAAATTCCTGTCTCAGCAAGCCTTGAGTGAACTGCTGCACTGCAATCTGAAAAAAATGTAGTCAGTTAAATATGTAAAATTAGTGGAGAATTAATTGAGAATTGAGTGTTTCATAAGCAGTTTAAAATATGAATTTATAACACGAGTCAAAATTATCATATAGAAACATGTTTTATAGTGATTATGAAGTATCAGCTTAAATGCAATGTATGAAAGTAATTAATGCTAAATAAGAAACATATTCTCTTTCTAGTGATCAAAGTTTCAAGATACTCAATTGAGAATTGAGTGTTTCATAAGCTATAAAAAATTTGAATTTGTAATATACGTTAAAATTATCATATAAAAACATGTTTTATAGAGTTTATGAAACATTGGCATTAATGAAATGTATGATAGTTATTAATGCTAAATAAGAAACAAATTCTCTTTCTAGTGGTCAAGGTTTCAAGATACTAACATGAGAATTGAGTGTTTCATTAGCCATAAAAATTTGAATTTTTAATATACTCCAAAATTATCATATAAAAACAAGTTTTATAGAGTTTATGAAACATTGGCATAAATGAAATGTATGATAGTTATTATTGCTAAATTAGAACCATTTTCTCAATCTAGTGGTCAAGGTTTCAAGGTACTTACATGAGAATTGAGTATTTTATAAGCAATTAAAAAAATGAATTTGTAAAATACGTCAAATTTACCATATAAAAACATGTTTTATAGAATTTATGAAACATTGGATTAAATGTAATGTATGAAAGTAATTAATGCTAAATCAGATCCAATTTCTCTTTCTAGTCAAGGTTTAAGATACTAACATGAGAATTGAGTGTTTCATAAGCCATAAAAAATTTGAATTTTTAATATACTCCAAAAATATCATATAAAAACAAGTTTTATAGAGTTTATGAAGTATCAGCATCAACAAAAATACATGGAAGTTAATAATGCTAAATAAGAATCATTTACTTAATTCATTGGTCTTGGTTTCATGATACTAATTTTTTGTTTCACTAGTATTAATTTGCTATCAATTATATTCAATAACCATTACACACGCATTGCATAAATCCAATATTATTATCAATATCTTCTAGTTTATTTTCAAAATAAGATGTTGATACTTTCCCAAAGTGGTATGAATGCAAATTCCTGTCTCAGCAAGCCTTGAGTGAACTGCTGCACTGCAATCTGAAAAAAATGTAGTCAGTTAAATATGTAAAATTAGTGGAGAATTAATTGAGAATTGAGTGTTTCATAAGCAGTTTAAAATATGAATTTATAACACGAGTCAAAATTATCATATAGAAACATGTTTTATAGTGATTATGAAGTATCAGCTTAAATGCAATGTATGAAAGTAATTAATGCTAAATAAGAAACATATTCTCTTTCTAGTGATCAAAGTTTCAAGATACTCAATTGAGAATTGAGTGTTTCATAAGCTATAAAAAATTTGAATTTGTAATATACGTTAAAATTATCATATAAAAACAAGTTTTATAGAGTTTATGAAACATTGGCATTAATGAAATGTATGAATGTAATTAATGCTAAATAAGAAACAAATTCTCTTTCTAGTGGTCAAGGTTTCAAGATACTAACATGAGAATTGAGTGTTTCATTAGCCATACAAAATTTGAATTTTTAATATACTCCAAAATTATCATATAAAAACAAGTTTTATAGAGTTTATGAAACATTGGCATAAATGAAATGTATGATAGTTATTATTGCTAAATTAGAACCATTTTCTCAATCTAGTGGTCAAGGTTTCAAGGTACTAACATGAGAATTGAGTATTTTATAAGCAATTAAAAAAATGAATTTGTAAAATACGCCAAATTTACCATATAAAAACATGTTTTATAGTGTTTATGAAGTATTGGCTTAAATGTAATGTATGAAAGTAATTAATGCTAAATAAGAAACATATTCTCTTTCTAGTGGTCAAGGTTTCAAGATACTAACATGAGAATTGAGTGTTTCATAAGCCATAAAAAATTTGAATTTTTAATATACTCCAAAAATATCATATAAAAACAAGTTTTATAGAGTTTATGAAGTATCAGCATCAACAAAAATACATGGAAGTTAATAATGCTAAATAAGAATCATTTACTTAATTCATTGGTCTTGGTTTCATGATACTAATTTTTTGTTTCACTAGTATTAATTTGCTATCAATTATATTCAATAACCATTACACACGCATTGCATAAATCCAATATTATTATCAATATCTTCTAGTTTATTTTCAAAATAAGATGTTGATACTTTCCCAAAGTGGTATGAATGCAAATTCCTGTCTCAGCAAGCCTTGAGTGAACTGCTGCACTGCAATCTGAAAAAAATGTAGTCAGTTAAATATGTAAAATTAGTGGAGAATTAATTGAGAATTGAGTGTTTCATAAGCAGTTTAAAATATGAATTTATAACACGAGTCAAAATTATCATATAGAAACATGTTTTATAGTGATTATGAAGTATCAGCTTAAATGCAATGTATGAAAGTAATTAATGCTAAATAAGAAACATATTCTCTTTCTAGTGATCAAAGTTTCAAGATACTCAATTGAGAATTGAGTGTTTCATAAGCTATAAAAAATTTGAATTTGTAATATACGTTAAAATTATCATATAAAAACAAGTTTTATAGAGTTTATGAAACATTGGCATTAATGAAATGTATGATAGTTATTAATGCTAAATAAGAAACAAATTCTCTTTCTAGTGGTCAAGGTTTCAAGATACTAACATGAGAATTGAGTGTTTCATTAGCCATAAAAAATTTGAATTTTTAATATACTCCAAAATTATCATATAAAAACAAGTTTTATAGAGTTTATGAAACATTGGCATAAATGAAATGTATGATAGTTATTATTGCTAAATTAGAACCATTTTCTCAATCTAGTGGTCAAGGTTTCAAGGTACTTACATGAGAATTGAGTATTTTATAAGCAATTAAAAAAATGAATTTGTAAAATACGTCAAATTTACCATATAAAAACATGTTTTATAGAGTTTATGAAACATTGGATTAAATGTAATGTATGAAAGTAATTAATGCTAAATCAGATCCAATTTCTCTTTCTAGTGGTCAAGGTTTCAAGATACTAACATGAGAATTGAGTGTTTCATAAGCCATAAAAAATTTGAATTTTTAATATACTCCAAAAATATCATATAAAAACAAGTTTTATAGAGTTTATGAAGTATCAGCATCAACAAAAATACATGGAAGTTAATAATGCTAAATAAGAATCATTTACTTAATTCATTGGTCTTGGTTTCATGATACTAATTTTTTGTTTCACTAGTATTAATTTGCTATCAATTATATTCAATAACCATTACACACGCATTGCATAAATCCAATATTATTATCAATATCTTCTAGTTTATTTTCAAAATAAGATGTTGATACTTTCCCAAAGTGGTATGAATGCAAATTCCTGTCTCAGCAAGCCTTGAGTGAACTGCTGCACTGCAATCTGAAAAAAATGTAGTCAGTTAAATATGTAAAATTAGTGGAGAATTAATTGAGAATTGAGTGTTTCATAAGCAGTTTAAAATATGAATTTATAACACGAGTCAAAATTATCATATAGAAACATGTTTTATAGTGATTATGAAGTATCAGCTTAAATGCAATGTATGAAAGTAATTAATGCTAAATAAGAAACATATTCTCTTTCTAGTGATCAAAGTTTCAAGATACTCAATTGAGAATTGAGTGTTTCATAAGCTATAAAAAATTTGAATTTGTAATATACGTTAAAATTATCATATAAAAACAAGTTTTATAGAGTTTATGAAACATTGGCATTAATGAAATGTATGATAGTTATTAATGCTAAATAAGAAACAAATTCTCTTTCTAGTGGTCAAGGTTTCAAGATACTAACATGAGAATTGAGTGTTTTATAAGCAATTAAAAAAATGAATTTGTAAAATACGTCAAATTTACCATATAAAAACATGTTTTATAGAGTTTATGAAGTATTGGCTTAAATGTAATGTATGAAAGTAATTAATGCTAAATAAGAAACATATTCTCTTTCTAGTGGTCAAGGTTTCAAGATACTAACATGAGAATTGAGTGTTTCATAAGCCATAAAAAATTTGAATTTTTAATATACTCCAAAAATATCATATAAAAACAAGTTTTATAGAGTTTATGAAACATTGGATTAAATGTAATGTATGAAAGTAATTAATGCTAAATCAGATCCAATTTCTCTTTCTAGTGGTCAAGGTTTCAAGATACTAACATGAGAATTGAGTGTTTCATAAGCCATAAAAAATTTGAATTTTTAATATACTCCAAAAATATCATATAAAAACAAGTTTTATAGAGTTTATGAAGTATCAGCATCAACAAAAATACATGGAAGTTAATAATGCTAAATAAGAATCATTTACTTAATTCATTGGTCTTGGTTTCATGATACTAATTTTTTGTTTCACTAGTATTAATTTGCTATCAATTATATTCAATAACCATTACACACGCATTGCATAAATCCAATATTATTATCAATATCTTCTAGTTTATTTTCAAAATAAGATGTTGATACTTTCCCAAAGTGGTATGAATGCAAATTCCTGTCTCAGCAAGCCTTGAGTGAACTGCTGCACTGCAATCTGAAAAAATGTAGTCAGTTAAATATGTAAAATTAGTGGAGAATTAATTGAGAATTGAGTGTTTCATAAGCAGTTTAAAATATGAATTTATAACACGAGTCAAAATTATCATATAGAAACATGTTTTATAGTGATTATGAAGTATCAGCTTAAATGCAATGTATGAAAGTAATTAATGCTAAATAAGAAACATATTCTCTTTCTAGTGATCAAAGTTTCAAGATACTCAATTGAGAATTGAGTGTTTCATAAGCTATAAAAAATTTGAATTTGTAATATACGTTAAAATTATCATATAAAAACAAGTTTTATAGAGTTTATGAAACATTGGCATTAATGAAATGTATGATAGTAATTAATGCTAAATAAGAAACAAATTCTCTTTCTAGTGGTCAAGGTTTCAAGATACTAACATGAGAATTGAGTGTTTCATTAGCCATACAAAATTTGAATTTTTAATATACTCCAAAATTATCATATAAAAACAAGTTTTATAGAGTTTATGAAACATTGGCATAAATGAAATGTATGATAGTTATTATTGCTAAATTAGAACCATTTTCTCAATCTAGTGGTCAAGGTTTCAAGGTACTAACATGAGAATTGAGTATTTTATAAGCAATTAAAAAAATGAATTTGTAAAATACGCCAAATTTACCATATAAAAACATGTTTTATAGTGTTTATGAAGTATTGGCTTAAATGTAATGTATGAAAGTAATTAATGCTAAATAAGAAACATATTCTCTTTCTAGTGGTCAAGGTTTCAAGATACTAACATGAGAATTGAGTGTTTCATAAGCCATAAAAAATTTGAATTTTTAATATACTCCAAAAATATCATATAAAAACAAGTTTTATAGAGTTTATGAAGTATCAGCATCAACAAAAATACATGGAAGTTAATAATGCTAAATAAGAATCATTTACTTAATTCATTGGTCTTGGTTTCATGATACTAATTTTTTGTTTCACTAGTATTAATTTGCTATCAATTATATTCAATAACCATTACACACGCATTGCATAAATCCAATATTATTATCAATATCTTCTAGTTTATTTTCAAAATAAGATGTTGATACTTTCCCAAAGTGGTATGAATGCAAATTCCTGTCTCAGCAAGCCTTGAGTGAACTGCTGCACTGCAATCTGAAAAAAATGTAGTCAGTTAAATATGTAAAATTAGTGGAGAATTAATTGAGAATTGAGTGTTTCATAAGCAGTTTAAAATATGAATTTATAACACAATTCAAAATTGTCATTTAAAAGCATGTTTATAGTGTTTATGAAGTATCAGCATCAATGAAATAAATGGAAGTTAATAATGCTAAATAAGAATCATTTACTTAATCCAATGGTAAGGGTTTCATAACACTAACTTTTTGTTACACTTCTATTATGTTGCTATCATTTACATTCATTTACCATTACACGTACCGTGCAAAACACCATTATTAATATTAATACCTTCTAATCCATATTAAACATAGGATGTTGAAACTATTCCAAGCGCTAAAAATGTTAATTCATGCTCAGCAAGCCTTGAGTGATCTGTTGCACTGCAATCTGAAAAATATGAAAGTTAATAATGGTAAATAAGCATCATTACTTAATATAATGGTCAAGGTTACATGACTTTTAGTAACACTACTATTAATTTAATCACAATTATATTCTATATCCATTACTCGTACTTTGCATAAAACCATTATTATTATCGGTATCGTCTAGTCCATTTTCAACGTAGGATGTTGTAACTTTGTCAACTGTTAGAAACGTTAATTCAGTTCTTAGCAATCCTTGAGTGATCTGCTGTACTGCCATCTAAAAAAAATTGTCAGTTAATTATGTATAATGGTTGGAGGATAAAATGTCACTACTACACACCATAAAGAGATCGAAAGTCTGTTTATGACAACTAGTACGTGGACAACACTGAATAATTCAGAAATGGAAATAATCAAACAAAAACTAACAGACAAACTTCATTCCTATTTCAAAATACTTGAAAACAATTTAAAGTTGAAATTTAAATACAAATACGAATATAAAACTGCAAAAAGATATGAAATATAAATAAGACAGTAAATACAAACGGTTATATCAATAGACAAACAATGTTTTATATCACTAAACCACAATCATGGATGAAAAACATCATATCAATTCGGATTAGAATATTCAACTTATTACATTTTATCTCTGGCCGCCGAATTCAAAAATGTTTAATATTATAATATTTTCATATACAAATACAATTTCAAAACTGATTAACTGAGCATAATATAATGAAATAAATTTCCAATAATATTGCGTACTTTGTAAATTCAGCAGGCAGTTGTATAAATATTATGAGTCTTAACATAGATACATAGTAACTAGTAAGACAAAAGTCAAAAAGTAATAACATTAAACTATATATGTATGTATTATTTAAGTGTTTAGATAGTTGTAGGTAAGCATTTATTATGCATTAATATTCTCCGGACTGTACAGTCCACTGGTTAACTAATTGAACTTAAGTAAACGGTCTTATATGTTATATATCTTATACATATAACGATTCATTATTTGAATACTTAACAATACTTAATAAATCATAATAATTTATTTTTTATGTTCGATGTCCATAAAATTTAAATCTTTATCTCCTATAAATATTACCGAAGTTATATTGTGAAATTCAAAACAAATTACTACCAATCATACTAATATATTGCATATTAAATATACACATATAATTAAAACTAATAAATAATAAATGAAATGTTGTATTCGAGCAGATTTGAGTCTGAAGTGATCAGAAGTAATCTACTGACTGCGTCGTACATTTTAAAAATGATGGTCGTATCTCGTATAAACAACGAAATCGCTTAGGTACATATTAAATTCTTAACGCTAAACGAGGGATATAAACACTATAAACATTAAATAGATGTATTCTCTATATGATTTGATGAAAAACTATTTATAAATAAACTATTTTTTATGCTGTTGGCGTAATTGCTAAACGTTGAAACCTTAACAAACATAAAACGTGTAAAAAAAACAAAGTTCAAAAAGATACTTCGTTAAATCGTTATACGGTGGTATAGGTACCATACAGAAAAGTATGCGTGTACGAAAAAACAAGCCATTCGATTTTTTAACCTTTCAAACTCGTCGTAGCATTTATGAGTCAGCACTCAAACTTCGAAAAGATTAAACAAAAACTCAAATTCAAAAAATTCGAAAAATACGTAAAATCTAAGTGCCAAAAATAAAAATATAATCGTAACTTGGCAACAAAACGTCCGATTCCTTCGGTTTTGGTAGCGTTCGAATTTTTACAAAAACGTCTAAACGATGCGTAGAAAAAAATCGCTCTAACCACCCAAAAATTAATTGTTTCGTGGCGACAAAGTCCAAAAACTGCAAAATCCTAATTTCCGACGCCAAAAATAGGGGTAAAAATGAATTCTACAGTGTCACCACGGGACGCCGATTTTGATCACAGACCTACGAAAAACTGAACTTGTGAACAACAGAAACGTGGAACAAATATTAAACATTTTTTAAAATATCCATGGGGGGGGAGGGGCACAAGGAGCCATAGGACACTGCTACCACCGAAGCACTTTATGTAAAACGACTTTAAACAGAAATTTCCGCGAAGTAACTATGCCCCATTCATCGAAACCCGGCCGAGTAACACTCGACTAAAAAATTCAAATTTCGGAATTCCAAGACCTCAATGTGGGGTAAAAACGGCATTTACGGTGTCCACAACAGATACCGCTTTTGATCAGCATCATCCAAAATACCAGAATCTTGAGTTTCAAACACGTCGAACGACCACTAAGGTTTTTCAAAAATATATTTGAGGGAAACAAATATTTATGCAAATATACAGTACTTATAAAGTATTTTTTTTTTTATTTATTTATTAAAATTAAAATGTTTCAGCATTTTATCATGCTATTACAAGTTTACTAACGTGTTCAATTACAAATAACAAATTACAATTACTAATATTTTTAGTTAGTGATATAGTGATATACATGCTAATGTTAGTTAATATTTATTTTTTAGTGGTAATTTAAAATCGATCTTCGTCTTCGCTTGACTGTGATAGAAGGAGATCTTGGGGTAGACGTGGTTTTAAACGCCGATTTTTCGTTTTTTATTTCCCAGGTTGTAGAACCGTGCGCCATCAGATGTATTGAGATTTGCATGAAAGTTTTTGAATTGTATTTTTATCCAGTCTTGGAGAAGAGGGATTCCCGTGACTTATAACTTTATACATAATAATAGTACTAATCATAGATAATGATGAAACACACTGCGAAATTAAGAATATTTACGCTATTGCAAAGATGTTTAAAGTCTACCTTTTGTAACTTGTACCTACGTATAATAAGTAATATAGTTGTTTTATTTACATAGAATATTATATGACTTTGACGTTTGCAATTTGTGAATATATTTCGTACAAATTGTACCAAGTCGTAATTGTTTATAGTTTTTTTTGTTGCTTTTGGTAATTAAAATGTAAAAGGTTCAGTATTATCATATTGTTTAGGGTGATGTTAAACTTTTATTACTGAAACATATAATTATATATGCAAACTTGCAGTAAGTAAATAAAATAAATATTTAAAAAAGTTTTATATTGTATAACATAACTTTTCTAAAACTTTGCATTTTACAACTCGTTATTTCAACACATGATATAATCTGTTGTTATGATATTCATCTATAGATTTTGAGAATCAAATTGAAATACTAACATTTTTAATATTGGTTGTTTCGTTACGAAATCTTAGAGGTTCAACGCAGTGACACCTCGAGATCAAATTTCTGTTCTAAAGAATTTTGAATTTCAATTTTAAAATTAAAAATTGCTAAAACCAAATTTCCTGCCAATTTTTTTTTTAAACTGCACATTTAAATCATCATTTACCGTCTAAATCATTGAGTTGAAAAACTTTTACTAATTGGAAGACGCATCTAGGGACGAATTTGTCTCGGTCTTTGAACATTTTATCCTAAGGGGCCAGTATTAAAGGATTTAGTTTTGGAGTTTTGGATAACGTAATAACTAATAATAAATTGAGTTTTAACACAAAAATTTATGAAAAATTCAGAATTTGGACAGTTACACTGTAACAAAGTCATAAATGAGTAGATAATTTTTATATAATATGCAATGGTTTGTGAGGAATAATATTGAAAATTTTAAAACTGCAGTAGGGTTGCCTATACAAAACACCTTCAAATCTGCATGACAAAATAATAAAATACATAATGTGCTCAATTTCACTATTTGAGGTGTACTGTAAGATAAAATAATTAATAAAATAAATTATATCATAGAGATAGAATATTAGAAGAATCTACCAATATTCTATATTTCAAAAATAATTAAATCGTATAAAATTTGCCTATATAGACCCCTTCTATTGATAATAAAAAAGGATCCGAAAAACTGGCTATATTAATTAAGCATATGAATATATTATGATCACTAATATTTTTGAAAATATAAACAAAAAAAAACATCACAAATGTCCATAAAACTTTACTCATAAGTCATACATTTTTTTTGTAAGTAGGTATTAAAAACCTTTATTTTGATATTTATCAAAATCACAAAAAAAAAAAACTAACTCTTTTCTAGTTAATAGTTGTCTCTTCTGTATTTTCAAGTTTTGAATATGTTATACATGATTTTTCATATGTAGTTGTAGTTCATGAGATAAAAATCATAAAATCTAGATATGTAAAAAGATAATTATTTGTTATACACATTTCAAGTTCAAATTTGATTGAAATCAAATATAGCAACAACTATGACTAATGATTTATAATTGAAAAATATTCGTGGGCATATAAAAATTTTAGAATATATTATTACATTTTATACATTTATTGGCCTTTAAAATGCATTTTATTTCTAATAAAAATGAATTCAACCATAAAATAATAAAAGTGAATTGCATAAAATTATTAAATTTATCGGAATCTTCTAGTCCATTAAAAATGTAGGATGTTGAAACTTTTCAAAGTGGTAAAAATGTTAATTCATGTTTCAGCAAGCCTTAAAAGATCTGCTTTACGGCCATCTGAAAAACCAAAGTCAATTAGATCTGTAAAATTGGTGGAGAATAACTTGACAGTACAGTGTTTTATAAGTACTTGAAAATGTGAATTTATAATTCGAGACAAAATTATCATATAAAAGGATATTTTATAGTGTTAATGAAGTATCAGCATCAATGAAATATATGGAAGTAAATAATGATAAATAAGAAACATATTCTCTTTCTATTGGTCAAAGTTTCAAGATACTCAATTGAGAATTGAGTGTTTCATAAGCCATAAAAAATTTGAATTTGTAATATACTTCAAAATTATCATATAAAAACATGTTTTATAGTGTTTATGAAGTATCAGCATCAATGAAATACATGGAAGTTAATAATGCTAAATAAGATTCATTTACTTAATTCAATGGTATTGGTTTCATGTCAATTATTTGAGAATTGAGTGTTTCATAAGCCATAAAAAAATTTGAATTTGTAATATATGTCAAAATTATCATAAAAAAACAAGTTTTATAGTGATTATGAAGTATCAGCTTAAATGAAATGTATGAATGTAATTAATGCTAAATAAGAAACAAATTCTCTTTCTAGTGGTCAAGGTTTCAAGATACTAACATGAGAATTGAGTGTTTCATTAGCCATACAAAATTTGAATTTTTAATATACTCCAAAATTATCATATAAAAACAAGTTTTATAGAGTTTATGAAACATTGGCATAAATGAAATGTATGATAGTTATTATTGCTAAATTAGAACCATTTTATCAATCTAGTGGTCAAGGTTTCAAGGTACTAACATGAGAATTGAGTGTTTCATAAGCCATAAAAAATTTGAATTTTTAATATACTCTAAAAATATCATATAAAAACAAGTTTTATAGAGTTGATGAAGTATCAGCATCAACAAAAATACATGGAAGTTAATAATGCTAAATAAGAATCATTTACTTAATTCATTGGTCTTGGTTTCATGATACTAATTTTTTGTTTCACTAGTATTAATTTGCTATCAATTATATTCAATAACCATTACACACGCATTGCATAAATCCAATATTATTATCAATATCTTCTAGTTTATTTTCAAAATAAGATGTTGATACTTTCCCAAAGTGGTATGAATGCAAATTCCTGTCTCAGCAAGCCTTGAGTGAACTGCTGCACTGCAATCTGAAAAAAATGTAGTCAGTTAAATATGTAAAATTAGTGGAGAATTAATTGAGATTGAGTGTTTCATAAGCAGTTTAAAATATGAATTTATAACACGAGTCAAAATTATCATATAGAAACATGTTTTATAGTGATTATGAAGTATCAGCTTAAATGCAATGTATGAAAGTAATTAATGCTAAATAAGAAACATATTCTCTTTCTAGTGATCAAAGTTTCAAGATACTCAATTGAGAATTGAGTGTTTCATAAGCTATAAAAAATTTGAATTTGTAATATACGTTAAAATTATCATATAAAAACAAGTTTTATAGAGTTTATGAAACATTGGCATTAATGAAATGTATGAATGTAATTAATGCTAAATAAGAAACAAATTCTCTTTCTAGTGGTCAAGGTTTCAAGATACTAACATGAGAATTGAGTGTTTCATTAGCCATAAAAAATTTGAATTTTTAATATACTCCAAAATTATCATATAAAAACAAGTTTTATAGTGATTATGAAGTATCAGCTTAAATGCAATGTATGAAAGTAATTAATGCTAAATAAGAAACATATACTCTTTCTAGTGATCAAAGTTTCAAGATACTCAATTGAGAATTGAGTGTTTCATAAGCTATAAAAAATTTGAATTTGTAATATACGTTAAAATTATCATATAAAAACAAGTTTTATAGAGTTTATGAAACATTGGCATTAATGAAATGTATGATAGTTATTAATGCTAAATAAGAAACAAATTCTCTTTCTAGTGGTCAAGGTTTCAAGATACTAACATGAGAATTGAGTGTTTCATTAGCCATAAAAAATTTGAATTTTTAATATACTCCAAAAATATCATATAAAAACAAGTTTTATAGAGTTTATGAAGTATCAGCATCAACAAAAATACATGGAAGTTAATAATGCTAAATAAGAATCATTTACTTAATTCATTGGTCTTGGTTTCATGATACTAATTTTTTGTTTCACTAGTATTAATTTGCTATCAATTATATTCAATAACCATTACACACGCATTGCATAAATCCAATATTATTATCAATATCTTCTAGTTTATTTTCAAAATAAGATGTTGATACTTTCCCAAAGTGGTATGAATGCAAATTCCTGTCTCAGCAAGCCTTGAGTGAACTGCTGCACTGCAATCTGAAAAAAATGTAGTCAGTTAAATATGTAAAATTAGTGGAGAATTAATTGAGAATTGAGTGTTTCATAAGCAGTTTAAAATATGAATTTATAACACGAGTCAAAATTATCATATAGAAACATGTTTTATAGTGATTATGAAGTATCAGCTTAAATGCAATGTATGAAAGTAATTAATGCTAAATAAGAAACATATTCTCTTTCTAGTGATCAAAGTTTCAAGATACTCAATTGAGAATTGAGTGTTTCAAAAGCTATAAAAAATTTGAATTTGTAATATACGTTAAAATTATCATATAAAAACAAGTTTTATAGAGTTTATGAAACATTGGCATTAATGAAATGTATGAATGTAATTAATGCTAAATAAGAAACAAATTCTCTTTCTAGTGGTCAAGGTTTCAAGATACTAACATGAGAATTGAGTGTTTCATTAGCCATACAAAATTTGAATTTTTAATATACTCCAAAATTATCATATAAAAACAAGTTTTATAGAGTTTATGAAACATTGGCATAAATGAAATGTATGATAGTTATTAATGCTAAATAAGAAACAAATTCTCTTTCTAGTGGTCAAGGTTTCAAGATACTAACATGAGAATTGAGTGTTTCATTAGCCATAAAAAATTTGAATTTTTAATATACTCCAAAATTATCATATAAAAACAAGTTTTATAGAGTTTATGAAACATTGGCATAAATGAAATGTATGATAGTTATTATTGCTAAATTAGAACCATTTTCTCAATCTAGTGGTCAAGGTTTCAAGGTACTTACATGAGAATTGAGTATTTTATAAGCAATTAAAAAAATGAATTTGTAAAATACGTCAAATTTACCATATAAAAACATGTTTTATAGAGTTTATGAAACATTGGATTAAATGTAATGTATGAAAGTAATTAATGCTAAATCAGATCCAATTTCTCTTTCTAGTGGTCAAGGTTTCAAGATACTAACATGAGAATTGAGTGTTTCATAAGCCATAAAAAATTTGAATTTTTAATATACTCCAAAAATATCATATAAAAACAAGTTTTATAGAGTTTATGAAGTATCAGCATCAACAAAAATACATGGAAGTTAATAATGCTAAATAAGAATCATTTACTTAATTCATTGGTCTTGGTTTCATGATACTAATTTTTTGTTTCACTAGTATTAATTTGCTATCAATTATATTCAATAACCATTACACACGCATTGCATAAATCCAATATTATTATCAATATCTTCTAGTTTATTTTCAAAATAAGATGTTGATACTTTCCCAAAGTGGTATGAATGCAAATTCCTGTCTCAGCAAGCCTTGAGTGAACTGCTGCACTGCAATCTAAAAAAAATGTAGTCAGTTAAATATGTAAAATTAGTGGAGAATTAATTGAGAATTGAGTGTTTCATAAGCAGTTTAAAATATGAATTTATAACACGAGTCAAAATTATCATATAGAAACATGTTTTATAGTGATTATGAAGTATCAGCTTAAATGCAATGTATGAAAGTAATTAATGCTAAATAAGAAACATATTCTCTTTCTAGTGATCAAAGTTTCAAGATACTCAATTGAGAATTGAGTATTTTATAAGCAATTAAAAAAATGAATTTGTAAAATACGCCAAATTTACCATATAAAAACATGTTTTATAGTGTTTATGAAGTATTGGCTTAAATGTAATGTATGAAAGTAATTAATGCTAAATAAGAAACATATTCTCTTTCTAGTGGTCAAGGTTTCAAGATACTAACATGAGAATTGAGTGTTTCATAAGCCATAAAAAATTTGAATTTTTAATATACTCCAAAAATATCATATAAAAACAAGTTTTATAGAGTTTATGAAGTATCAGCATCAACAAAAATACATGGAAGTTAATAATGCTAAATAAGAATCATTTACTTAATTCATTGGTCTTGGTTTCATGATACTAATTTTTTGTTTCACTAGTATTAATTTGCTATCAATTATATTCAATAACCATTACACACGCATTGCATAAATCCAATATTATTATCAATATCTTCTAGTTTATTTTCAAAATAAGATGTTGATACTTTCCCAAAGTGGTATGAATGCAAATTCCTGTCTCAGCAAGCCTTGAGTGAACTGCTGCACTGCAATCTGAAAAAAATGTAGTCAGTTAAATATGTAAAATTAGTGGAGAATTAATTGAGAATTGAGTGTTTCATAAGCAGTTTAAAATATGAATTTATAACACGAGTCAAAATTATCATATAGAAACATGTTTTATAGTGATTATGAAGTATCAGCTTAAATGCAATGTATGAAAGTAATTAATGCTAAATAAGAAACATATTCTCTTTCTAGTGATCAAAGTTTCAAGATAATCAATTGAGAATTGAGTGTTTCATAAGCTATAAAAAATTTGAATTTGTAATATACGTTAAAATTATCATATAAAAACAAGTTTTATAGAGTTTATGAAACATTGGCATTAATGAAATGTATGATAGTTATTAATGCTAAATAAGAAACAAATTCTCTTTCTAGTGGTCAAGGTTTCAAGATACTAACATGAGAATTGAGTGTTTCATTAGCCATAAAAAATTTGAATTTTTAATATACTCCAAAATTATCATATAAAAACAAGTTTTATAGAGTTTATGAAACATTGGCATAAATGAAATGTATGATAGTTATTATTGCTAAATTAGAACCATTTTCTCAATCTAGTGGTCAAGGTTTCAAGGTACTTACATGAGAATTGAGTATTTTATAAGCAATTAAAAAAATGAATTTGTAAAATACGTCAAATTTACCATATAAAAACATGTTTTATAGAGTTTATGAAACATTGGATTAAATGTAATGTATGAAAGTAATTAATGCTAAATCAGATCCAATTTCTCTTTCTAGTGGTCAAGGTTTCAAGATACTAACATGAGAATTGAGTGTTTCATAAGCCATAAAAAATTTGAATTTTTAATATACTCCAAAAATATCATATAAAAACAAGTTTTATAGAGTTTATGAAGTATCAGCATCAACAAAAATACATGGAAGTTAATAATGCTAAATAAGAATCATTTACTTAATTCATTGGTCTTGGTTTCATGATACTAATTTTTTGTTTCACTAGTATTAATTTGCTATCAATTATATTCAATAACCATTACACACGCATTGCATAAATCCAATATTATTATCAATATCTTCTAGTTTATTTTCAAAATAAGATGTTGATACTTTCCCAAAGTGGTATGAATGCAAATTCCTGTCTCAGCAAGCCTTGAGTGAACTGCTGCACTGCAATCTGAAAAAAATGTAGTCAGTTAAATATGTAAAATTAGTGGAGAATTAATTGAGAATTGAGTGTTTCATAAGCAGTTTAAAATATGAATTTATAACACGAGTCAAAATTATCATATAGAAACATGTTTTATAGTGATTATGAAGTATCAGCTTAAATGCAATGTATGAAAGTAATTAATGCTAAATAAGAAACATATTCTCTTTCTAGTGATCAAAGTTTCAAGATACTCAATTGAGAATTGAGTGTTTCAAAAGCTATAAAAAATTTGAATTTGTAATATACGTTAAAATTATCATATAAAAACAAGTTTTATAGAGTTTATGAAACATTGGCATTAATGAAATGTATGAATGTAATTAATGCTAAATAAGAAACAAATTCTCTTTCTAGTGGTCAAGGTTTCAAGATACTAACATGAGAATTGAGTGTTTCATTAGCCATACAAAATTTGAATTTTTAATATACTCCAAAATTATCATATAAAAACAAGTTTTATAGAGTTTATGAAACATTGGCATAAATGAAATGTATGATAGTTATTAATGCTAAATAAGAAACAAATTCTCTTTCTAGTGGTCAAGGTTTCAAGATACTAACATGAGAATTGAGTGTTTCATTAGCCATAAAAAATTTGAATTTTTAATATACTCCAAAATTATCATATAAAAACAAGTTTTATAGAGTTTATGAAACATTGGCATAAATGAAATGTATGATAGTTATTATTGCTAAATTAGAACCATTTTCTCAATCTAGTGGTCAAGGTTTCAAGGTACTTACATGAGAATTGAGTATTTTATAAGCAATTAAAAAAATGAATTTGTAAAATACGTCAAATTTACCATATAAAAACATGTTTTATAGAGTTTATGAAACATTGGATTAAATGTAATGTATGAAAGTAATTAATGCTAAATCAGATCCAATTTCTCTTTCTAGTGGTCAAGGTTTCAAGATACTAACATGAGAATTGAGTGTTTCATAAGCCATAAAAAATTTGAATTTTTAATATACTCCAAAAATATCATATAAAAACAAGTTTTATAGAGTTTATGAAGTATCAGCATCAACAAAAATACATGGAAGTTAATAATGCTAAATAAGAATCATTTACTTAATTCATTGGTCTTGGTTTCATGATACTAATTTTTTGTTTCACTAGTATTAATTTGCTATCAATTATATTCAATAACCATTACACACGCATTGCATAAATCCAATATTATTATCAATATCTTCTAGTTTATTTTCAAAATAAGATGTTGATACTTTCCCAAAGTGGTATGAATGCAAATTCCTGTCTCAGCAAGCCTTGAGTGAACTGCTGCACTGCAATCTGAAAAAAATGTAGTCAGTTAAATATGTAAAATTAGTGGAGAATTAATTGAGAATTGAGTGTTTCATAAGCAGTTTAAAATATGAATTTATAACACGAGTCAAAATTATCATATAGAAACATGTTTTATAGTGATTATGAAGTATCAGCTTAAATGCAATGTATGAAAGTAATTAATGCTAAATAAGAAACATATTCTCTTTCTAGTGATCAAAGTTTCAAGATACTCAATTGAGAATTGAGTGTTTCATAAGCTATAAAAAATTTGAATTTGTAATATACGTTAAAATTATCATATAAAAACAAGTTTTATAGAGTTTATGAAACATTGGCATTAATGAAATGTATGATAGTTATTAATGCTAAATAAGAAACAAATTCTCTTTCTAGTGGTCAAGGTTTCAAGATACTAACATGAGAATTGAGTGTTTCATTAGCCATAAAAAATTTGAATTTTTAATATACTCCAAAAATATCATATAAAAACAAGTTTTATAGAGTTTATGAAGTATCAGCATCAACAAAAATACATGGAAGTTAATAATGCTAAATAAGAATCATTTACTTAATTCATTGGTCTTGGTTTCATGATACTAATTTTTTGTTTCACTAGTATTAATTTGCTATCAATTATATTCAATAACCATTACACACGCATTGCATAAATCCAATATTATTATCAATATCTTCTAGTTTATTTTCAAAATAAGATGTTGATACTTTCCCAAAGTGGTATGAATGCAAATTCCTGTCTCAGCAAGCCTTGAGTGAACTGCTGCACTGCAATCTGAAAAAATGTAGTCAGTTAAATATGTAAAATTAGTGGAGAATTAATTGAGAATTGAGTGTTTCATAAGCAGTTTAAAATATGAATTTATAACACGAGTCAAAATTGTCATTTAAAAGCATGTTTATAGTGTTTATGAAGTATCAGCATCAATGAAATACATGGAAGTTAATAATGCTAAATAAGATTCATTTACTTAATTCAATGGTATTGGTTTCATGTCAATTATTTGAGAATTGACTGTTTCATAAGCAGTTAAAAATATGAATTTATAACACGAGTCAAAATTATCATATAAAAGCATGTCTTATAGTGTTTATGAAGTATCAGTATCAATGAAATACATGGAAGTAAATTATGCTAAATAAGAAGCATATTCTCTTACTAGTGGTCAAGGTTTCAAGATACTAACTTGAGAATTGACTTTTCTATAAAAAGTTAAAAATGGGAATTATAATTCTCATTAATATAATCATATTAAATCATGTTTTATAGTGTTTATGAAGTATCAGCATCAATGAAATAAATGGAAGTTAATAATGCTAAATAAGAATCATTTACTTAATCCAATGGTAAGGGTTTCATAACACTAACTTTTTGTTACACTTCTATTATGTTGCTATCATTTACATTCATTTACCATTACACGTACCGTGCAAAACACCATTATTAATATTAATACCTTCTAATCCATATTAAACATAGGATGTTGAAACTATTCCAAGCGCTAAAAATGTTAATTCATGCTCAGCAAGCCTTGAGTGATCTGTTGCACTGCAATCTGAAAAATATGAAAGTTAATAATGGTAAATAAGCATCATTACTTAATATAATGGTCAAGGTTACATGACTTTTAGTAACACTACTATTAATTTAATCACAATTATATTCTATATCCATTACTCGTACTTTGCATAAAACCATTATTATTATCGGTATCGTCTAGTCCATTTTCAACGTAGGATGTTGTAACTTTGTCAACTGTTAGAAACGTTAATTCAGTTCTTAGCAATCCTTGAGTGATCTGCTGTACTGCCATCTAAAAAAAATTGTCAGTTAATTATGTATAATGGTTGGAGGATAAAATGTCACTACTACACACCATAAAGAGATCGAAAGTCTGTTTATGACAACTAGTACGTGGACAACACTGAATAATTCAGAAATGGAAATAATCAAACAAAAACTAACAGACAAACTTCATTCCTATTTCAAAATACTTGAAAACAATTTAAAGTTGAAATTTAAATACAAATACGAATATAAAACTGCAAAAAGATATGAAATATAAATAAGACAGTAAATACAAACGGTTATATCAATAGACAAACAATGTTTTATATCACTAAACCACAATCATGGATGAAAAACATCATATCAATTCGGATTAGAATATTCAACTTATTACATTTTATCTCTGGCCGCCGAATTCAAAAATGTTTAATATTATAATATTTTCATATACAAATACAATTTCAAAACTGATTAACTGAGCATAATATAATGAAATAAATTTCCAATAATATTGCGTACTTTGTAAATTCAGCAGGCAGTTGTATATATATTATGAGTCTTAACATAGATACATAGTAACTAGTAAGACAAAAGTCAAAAAGTAATAACATTAAACTATATATGTATGTATTATTTAAGTGTTTAGATAGTTGTAGGTAAGCATTTATTATGCATTAATATTCTCCGGACTGTACAGTCCACTGGTTAACTAATTGAACTTAAGTAAACGGTCTTATATGTTATATATCTTATACATATAACGATTCATTATTTGAATACTTAACAATACTTAATAAATCATAATAATTTATTTTTTATGTTCGATGTCCATAAAATTTAAATCTTTATCTCCTATAAATATTACCGAAGTTATATTGTGAAATTCAAAACAAATTACTACCAATCATACTAATATATTGCATATTAAATATACACATATAATTAAAACTAATAAATAATAAATGAAATGTTGTATTCGAGCAGATTTGAGTCTGAAGTGATCAGAAGTAATCTACTGACTGCGTCGTACATTTTAAAAATGATGGTCGTATCTCGTATAAACAACGAAATCGCTTAGGTACATATTAAATTCTTAACGCTAAACGAGGGATATAAACACTATAAACATTAAATAGATGTATTCTCTATATGATTTGATGAAAAACTATTTATAAATAAACTATTTTTTATGCTGTTGGCGTAATTGCTAAACGTTGAAACCTTAACAAACATAAAACGTGTAAAAAAAACAAAGTTCAAAAAGATACTTCGTTAAATCGTTATACGGTGGTATAGGTACCATACAGAAAAGTATGCGTGTACGAAAAAACAAGCCATTCGATTTTTAACCTTTCAAACTCGTCGTAGCATTTATGAGTCAGCACTCAAACTTCGAAAAGATTAAACAAAAACTCAAATTCAAAAAATTCGAAAAATACGTAAAATCTAAGTGCCAAAAATAAAAATATAATCGTAACTTGGCAACAAAACGTCCGATTCCTTCGGTTTTGGTAGCGTTCGAATTTTTACAAAAACGTCTAAACGATGCGTAGAAAAAAATCGCTCTAACCACCCAAAAATTAATTGTTTCGTGGCGACAAAGTCCAAAAACTGCAAAATCCTAATTTCCGACGCCAAAAATAGGGGTAAAAATGAATTCTACAGTGTCACCACGGGACGCCGATTTTGATCACAGACCTACGAAAAACTGAACTTGTGAACAACAGAAACGTGGAACAAATATTAAACATTTTTTAAAATATCCATGGGGGGGGAGGGGCACAAGGAGCCATAGGACACTGCTACCACCGAAGCACTTTATGTAAAACGACTTTAAACAGAAATTTCCGCGAAGTAACTATGCCCCATTCATCGAAACCCGGCCGAGTAACACTCGACTAAAAAATTCAAATTTCGGAATTCCAAGACCTCAATGTGGGGTAAAAACGGCATTTACGGTGTCCACAACAGATACCGCTTTTGATCAGCATCATCCAAAATACCAGAATCTTGAGTTTCAAACACGTCGAACGACCACTAAGGTTTTTCAAAAATATATTTGAGGGAAACAAATATTTATGCAAATATACAGTACTTATAAAGTATTTTTTTTTTTTATTTATTTATTAAAATTAAAATGTTTCAGCATTTTATCATGCTATTACAAGTTTACTAACGTGTTCAATTACAAATAACAAATTACAATTACTAATATTTTTAGTTAGTGATATAGTGATATACATGCTAATGTTAGTTAATATTTATTTTTTAGTGGTAATTTAAAATCGATCTTCGTCTTCGCTTGACTGTGATAGAAGGAGATCTTGGGGTAGACGTGGTTTTAAACGCCGATTTTTCGTTTTTTATTTCCCAGGTTGTAGAACCGTGCGCCATCAGATGTATTGAGATTTGCATGAAAGTTTTTGAATTGTATTTTATCCAGTCTTGGAGAAGAGGGATTCCCGTGACTTATAACTTTATACATAATAATAGTACTAATCATAGATAATGATGAAACACACTGCGAAATTAAGAATATTTACGCTATTGCAAAGATGTTTAAAGTCTACCTTTTGTAACTTGTACCTACGTATAATAAGTAATATAGTTGTTTTATTTACATAGAATATTATATGACTTTGACGTTTGCAATTTGTGAATATATTTCGTACAAATTGTACCAAGTCGTAATTGTTTATAGTTTTTTTTGTTGCTTTTGGTAATTAAAATGTAAAAGGTTCAGTATTATCATATTGTTTAGGGTGATGTTAAACTTTTATTACTGAAACATATAATTATATATGCAAACTTGCAGTAAGTAAATAAAATAAATATTTAAAAAAGTTTTATATTGTATAACATAACTTTTCTAAAACTTTGCATTTTACAACTCGTTATTTCAACACATGATATAATCTGTTGTTATGATATTCATCTATAGATTTTGAGAATCAAATTGAAATACTAACATTTTTAATATTGGTTGTTTCGTTACGAAATCTTAGAGGTTCAATGCAGTGACACCTCGAGATCAAATTTCTGTTCTAAAGAATTTTGAATTTCAATTTTAAAATTAAAAATTGCTAAAAACCAAATTTCCTGCCAATTTTTTTTTTAAACTGCACATTTAAATCATCATTTACCGTCTAAATCATTGAGTTGAAAAACTTTTACTAATTGGAAGACGCATCTAGGGACGAATTTGTCTCGGTCTTTGAACATTTTATCCTAAGGGGCCAGTATTAAAGGATTTAGTTTTGGAGTTTTGGATAACGTAATAACTAATAATAAATTGAGTTTTAACACAAAAATTTATGAAAAATTCAGAATTTGGACAGTTACACTGTAACAAAGTCATAAATGAGTAGATAATTTTTATATAATATGCAATGGTTTGTGAGGAATAATATTGAAATTTTAAAACTGCAGTAGGGTTGCCTATACAAAACACCTTCAAATCTGCATGACAAAATAATAAAATACATAATGTGCTCAATTTCACTATTTGAGGTGTACTGTAAGATAAAATAATTAATAAAATAAATTATACCATAGAGATAGAATATTAGAAGAATCTACCAATATTCTATATTTCAAAAATAATTAAATCGTATAAAATTTGCCTATATAGACCCCTTCTATTGATAATAAAAAAGGATCCGAAAAACTGGCTATATTAATTAAGCATATGAATATATTATGATCACTAATATTTTTGAAAATATAAACAAAAAAAACATCACAAATGTCCATAAAACTTTACTCATAAGTCATACATTTTTTTGTAAGTAGGTATTAAAAACCTTTATTTTGATATTTATCAAAATCACAAAAAAAAAAAACTAACTCTTTTCTAGTTAATAGTTGTCTCTTCTGTATTTTCAAGTTTTGAATATGTTATACATGATTTTTCATATGTAGTTGTAGTTCATGAGATATAAATCATAAAATCTAGATATGTAAAAAGATAATTATTTGTTATACACATTTCAAGTTCAAATTTGATTGAAATCAAATATAGCAACAACTATGACTAATGATTTATAATTGAAAAATATTCGTGGGCATATAAAAATTTTAGAATATATTATTACATTTTATACATTTATTGGCCTTTAAAATGCATTTTATTTCTAATAAAAATGAATTCAACCATAAAATAATAAAAGTGAATTGCATAAAATTATTAAATTTATCGGAATCTTCTAGTCCATTAAAAATGTAGGATGTTGAAAACTTTTCAAAGTGGTAAAAATGTTAATTCATGTTTCAGCAAGCCTTAAAAGATCTGCTTTACGGCCATCTGAAAAACCAAAGTCAATTAGATCTGTAAAATTGGTGGAGAATAACTTGACAGTACAGTGTTTTATAAGTACTTGAAAATGTGAATTTATAATTCGAGACAAAATTATCATATAAAAGGATATTTTATAGTGTTAATGAAGTATCAGCATCAATGAAATATATGGAAGTAAATAATGATAAATAAGAAACATATTCTCTTTCTATTGGTCAAAGTTTCAAGATACTCAATTGAGAATTGAGTGTTTCATAAGCCATAAAAAATTTGAATTCGTAATATACGTTAAAATTATTATATAAAAACATGTTTTATAGACTTTATGAAACATTAGCTTAAATGTAATGTATTAAAATAATTAATGCTAAATCAGATCCATATTCTCTTTCTAGTGGTCAAGGTTTCAAGATCCTAACTTGAGAATTAAGTGTTTCATAAGCCATTAAATATTTGAATAAGTAATATACTTCAAAATTATCATATAAAAACATGTTTTATAGTGTTTATGAAGTATCAGCATCAATGAAATACATGGAAGTTAATAATGCTAAATAAGATTCATTTACTTAATTCAATGGTATTGGTTTCATGTCAATTATTTGAGAATTGAGTGTTTCATAAGCCATAAAAAATTTGAATTTGTAATATATGTCAAAATTATCATAAAAAAACAAGTTTTATAGTGATTATGAAGTATCAGCTTAAATGAAATGTATGAATGTAATTAATGCTAAATAAGAAACATATTCTCTTTCTAGTGATCAAAGTTTCAAGATACTCAATTGAGAATTGAGTGTTTCATAAGCTATAAAAAATTTGAATTTGTAATATACGTTAAAATTATCATATAAAAACAAGTTTTATAGAGTTTATGAAACATTGGCATTAATGAAATGTATGATAGTTATTAATGCTAAATAAGAAACAAATTCTCTTTCTAGTGGTCAAGGTTACAAGATACTAACATGAGAATTGAGTGTTTCATTAGCCATAAAAAATTTGAATTTTTAATATACTCCAAAATTATCATATAAAAACAAGTTTTATAGAGTTTATGAAACATTGGCATAAATGAAATGTATGATAGTTATTATTGCTAAATTAGAACCATTTTCTCAATCTAGTGGTCAAGGTTTCAAGGTACTTACATGAGAATTGAGTATTTTATAAGCAATTAAAAAAATGAATTTGTAAAATACGCCAAATTTACCATATAAAAACATGTTTTATAGTGTTTATGAAGTATTGGCTTAAATGTAATGTATGAAAGTAATTAATGCTAAATAAGAAACATATTCTCTTTCTAGTGGTCAAGGTTTCAAGATACTAACATGAGAATTGAGTATTTATAAGCAATTAAAAAAATGAATTTGTAAAATACGTCAAATTTACCATATAGAAACATGTTTTACAGAGTTTATGAAACATTGGCATAAATGAAATGTATGATAGTTATTATTGCTAAATTAGAACCATTTTCTCAATCTAGTGGTCAAGGTTTCAAGGTACTAACATGAGAATTGAGTATTTTATAAGCAATTAAAAAAATGAATTTGTAAATACGCCAAATTTACCATATAAAACATGTTTTATAGTGTTTATGAAGTATTGGCTTAAATGTAATGTATGAAAGTAATTAATGCTAAATAAGAAACATATTCTCTTTCTAGTGGTCAAGGTTTCAAGATACTAACATGAGAATTGAGTATTTTATAAGCAATTAAAAAAATGAATTTGGTAAAATACGTCAAATTTACCATATAGAAACATGTTTTACAGAGTTTATGAAACATTGGATTAAATGTAATGTATGAAAGTAATTAATGCTAAATCAGATCCAATTTCTCTTTCTAGTGGTCAAGGTTTCAAGATACTAACATGAGAATTGAGTGTTTCATAAGCCATAAAATATTTGAATTTTTAATATACTCCAAAATTATCATATAAAAACAAGTTTTATAGAGTTTATGAAACATTGGTATAAATGAAATGTATGATAGTTATTATTGCTAAATTAGAACCATTTTCTCAATCTAGTGGTCAAGGTTTCAAGGTACTAACATGAGAATTGAGTATTTTATAAGCAATTAAAAAAATTGAATTTGTAAAATACGTCAAATTTACCATATAAAACATGTTTTATAGTGTTTATGAAGTATTGGCTTAAATGTAATGTATGAAAGTATTAATGCTAAATAAGAAACATATTCTCTTTCTAGTGGTCAAGGTTTCAAGATACTAACATGAGAATTGAGTGTTTCATAAGCCATAAAAAATTTGAATTTTTATATACTCCAAAATTATCATATAAAAACAAGTTTTATAGAGTTTATGAACCATTGGCATATAATGAAACGTATGATAGTTATTATTGCTATAATTAGAACCATTTTCTCAATCTAGTGGTCAAGGTTTCAAGGTACTAACATGAGAATTGAGTATTTTATAAGCAATTAAAAAAAATGAATTTGTAAATACGCCAAAATTACCATATAAAACATGTTTTATAGTGTTTATGAGTATTGGCTTAAATGTAATGTATGACAGTAATTAATGCTAAATCAGATCCAATTTCTCTTTCTAGTGGTCAGGTTCAAGATACTAACATGAGAATTGAAGTGTTTCATAAGCCATAAAAAATTTGAATTTTTAATTACTCCAAAATTATCATATAAAAACAAGTTTTATAGAGTTTATGAAACATTGGTATAAATGAAATGTATGATAGTTATTATTGCTAAATTAGAACCATTTTCTCAATCTAGTGGTCAAGGTTTCAAGGTACTAACATGAGAATTGAGTATTTTATAAGCAATTAAAAAAATTAAATTTGTAAAATACGTCAAATCTACCATATAACAACATGTTTTATAGTGTTTATGAAGTATTGGCTTAAATGTAATGTATGAAAGTAATTAATGCTAAATAAGAACATATTCTCTTTCTAGTGGTCAAGGTTTCAAGATACTAACATGAGAATTGAGTGTTTCATAAGCCATAAAAAATTTGAATTTTAATATACTCCAAAATTATCATATAAAAACAAGTTTTATAGAGTTTATGAAACATTGGCATAAATGAAACGTATGATAGTTATTATTGCTAAATTAGAACCATTTTCTCAATCTAGTGGTCAAGGTTTCAAGGTACTTACATGAGAATGAGTATTTTATAAGCAATTAAAAAAATGAATTTGGTAAAATACGTCAAATTTACCATATAACAACATGTTTTATAGAGTTTATGAAACATTGGATTAAATGTAATGTATGAAAGTAATTGATGCTAAATCAGATCCAATTTCTCTTTCTAGTGGTCAAGGTTTCAAGATACTAACATGAGAATTGAATGTTTCATAAGCCATAAAAATTTGAATTTTAATATACTCCAAAATTATCATATAAAAACAAGTTTTATAGAGTTTTTGAAACATTGGCATTAATGAATGTATGATAGTTATTAATGCTAAATAAGAAACATTTCTCAATCTAGTGGTCAAGGTTTCAAGGTACTAACATGAGAATTGAGTATTTTATAAGCAATTAAAAAAATGAATTTGTAAAATATGCCAAATTACCATATAAAACATGTTTTATAGTGTTTATGAAGTATCAGCATCAACAAAATACATGGAAGTTAATAATGCTAAATAAGAATCATTTACTTAATTCATTGGTCTTGGTTTCATGATACTAATTTTTTGTTTCACTAGTATTAATTGCTATTAATTATATTCAATAACCATTACACACACATTGCATAAATCCAATATTATTATCAATATCTTCTAGTTTATTTTCAAAATAAGATGTTTGATACTTTCCCAAAGTGGTATGAATGCAAATTCCTGTCTCAGCAAGCCTTGAGTGAACTGCTGCACTGCAATCTGAAAAAAATGTAGTCAGTTAAATATGTAAATTAGTGGAGAGAACTAATTGAGAATTGAGTGTTTCATAAGCAGTTTAAAATATGAATTTATAACACGAGTCAAAATTGTCATTTAAAGCATGTTTATAGTGTTTATGAAGTATCAGCATCAATGAATTACATGGAAGTTAATAAAGTTAAATAAGAATCATTTACATAATTTAATGGTTGTTAGTGTCATGTCAATTAATTGAGACTTGAGTGTTTCATAAGCTATAAAAAATTTGAATTTTTAATATACTCCAAAATTATCATATAAAAACAAGTTTTATAGAGTTTATGAAACATTGGCATTAATGAAATGTATGATAGTTATTATGATAAATAGAAACAAATTCTCTTTCTAGTGGTCAAGGTTTCAAGATACTAACATGAGAATTGAGTATTTTATAAGCAATTAAAAAAATGAATTTGTAAATACGCCAAATCTACCATATAAAAACATGTTTTATAGTCTTTATGAAGTATCAGCATCAACAAAAATACATGGAAGTTAATAATGCTAAATAAGAATCATTTACTTAATTCATTGGTCTTGGTTTCATGATACTAATTTTTTGTTACACTACTATTAATTTTCTAAGAATTACATTCAATACCCATTACACGTACATTGCATAGAATCATTATTATTATCAGTTTCTTCTAGTTACATTTCAAGGTATGATATTGACTCTTTTGAGTGTGGTAAGAATCCCAATTCATGTCTCAGCATCCCTTCAGTGATCTGCTGTACTGCCATCTGAAATAAAAATAGGCAGTTATAAATATATATATATAATGTTTGTATGTTAAAACGTCAGTACTACACACTAGAAGAGAACGAATATCTTATACGACAACTACTATGTGGACAACATTGATTATTTATGAATGGAAACAATCATATAAAAACTAAAAGCTTATTTCATTCTTATTACAAACTTCTCAAAAGTAGTTTACAGTTGAAACTTAAACGCAAATACGAATGTTAAAATGCAAAATGATATGAAATTTAAACACAATTGATAAGAAGCATTATTTATGATAAGCTATAAGAGATAGTAAAAAAATACCAAATGTTTTGTTCATTTTGTTTGTAAAATAATAGAATTTAAAATTTCTGCTATTCAATGTGGGGTGTCATTACCATTCTTCAAATACAATTATGATTTAAACGTAACAATATGAAATTAGAATTGAATAAAACTACCATAGAACATCTATTTAAAATAGAATAAATTAATAACATTACTGTGGGTTATGATTAAAATAGAAATAGTTTTGAAATAAAACGTAGTGAATACAAAAAGATTTTTATAGCTAAGGAATGTTTAAACAATGAAAGGTACAAGCAAATAGTGTTTACCAATCCTTTAATCAGATTATTAACAAACTTAAATTGTTACACTTCTATTAATTTACTATCAATTACATTAAAACTAATTACACATACATTGCACAAAACCATTATTAATATCAGCATCTTATAGTTAATTTCCAACGAACGATGTTGATACTGTCACAATAGGAATGAATATGAATTCGTGCCTGAGCATCCGTTGAGTGATCAGCTGTACTGCCATCTATAAAAGTAGTCCATTAAATAGGTATATCGGTTGAAAAAATAATATTAAGCATAAGTCATAAAAGGGAGTACAAATCTAGCGGAATTTTTTTGTTGAATTGGAATGTAAAATAATGTAACTAAAGACCATGCTTGAACAATAATTGCAAATTGCTGCTTTTCAATATGACAAAATATGGATTTGAAATAAATGTTTAAATTGTCATATAGAACCATGTTTTATAGTGTATTTAACAAGCAGATTAAATGATTCTAATGAAAGCTAATAATGGAAAATTAAAATCATTTTCATGATGTTTGTACTCAAGGTTTCTAGACATTAGTTTTTTGTTACACTACTATTAGTTTTTTATGAATTATATGACAACTACTATGTGGACAATCAGTGGCGTAAACTGGGGGTCGCACGGGGTCGCACTTGCAACCCCTGAAAATATCAAAGGGTCGCAAGTGTATCTTTTTTGCGACTCCAAAAATCACGATTTCAGTTTTCAAAAAATTGAAATATCAATATAATAATAAATTAACTAATTTATATTTTGAGAACCAATGTTTAACTTTGTTTTGAAGCACTGGAATTATTATTATATTTATATCCTTTCCACAATTATTTATAGTTTTGTAATTAATCATTTTCTATTATTATACCAATATGTATATTTATTGTGATCGGCCGACTCGAGTCTCAATGGTAGCTGATAATAATTACAGAGGCCGCCGATTACTACTGCAGTAAATGATATTATTCCTTCAGTAAAAACCAAGGCTCGGCAAGTTAATGGTTTTTTTTTAACTCAGTTAAGTTGATATGCGTCAATAAGAAAAGTAAAAGTTAAAAGTTTAATACAATTTTTGGTTAACTCAGTTAGATATTTTTTTTTATTCGTTACCGTACTTTATTTCTTATCAACACACAACTAAATTATAGACTATAATGTTTATATTTCAAACAACATACAGTATTTCTATATAGTATGTGTTTTTAATTATAGTGTTTAATTGTGTTTTATCTAACAATAGTCATCTAAATAATAGTTAAGGTGCCTAAAAGCTGAAAATAATTAATTTACATTATTAAATAAAGTCTTTCATACAGATATTATTTGTGTGTTTGTAATAGAGTATTAGTGTATTTTTTAATAAAGAACCACAAAATATTTTATTAAATTGATAACAAGGTATTTAATATACATATTAAAAACAGTTCAGTTGTTTATATATCATTATATAAATTCACATGAAATATTTTTTTGACAAAAAAACGACTAAATAGTGAATGTAAAAAAAAATAAATTAACTTATTTCTTAAAATGAAAGATAAATTCGTTAACTAAAAATAAATTAGTAAGTTAATAGTTAAGTAGTTTTAATATTTTAAATCTATACTTATAATATTATATATATATTATATTGTATTAGGTATTGTGTTATACAAAAATATAAATGGCAGCTGATTTGAAGCCTGCCCAACCTAAAACTGATTGCAACCCTAACAATTTAGCCCATTTACGCCACTGTGGACAATACTGAAATTATTTAAGAAATGGAAACAATCATATAAAAACTAAAACTAATTTCTAATTTCTTCATTCTTATTACAAAATTCTTGAAAGTAGTTTACAGTTGAAAAAATAATAATAAGCATAAGTAATAAAGGTAGTACAAATCTAGGATTGTACACTATGTAAAGTTTACTCGTTAGCGGCTTTGTGAATTAATTGAAATACATTTTGTCAGGAATATATCAATTTAAATAATATGGCCATTTTATAGTTTCCTAATTCCAAGTGGAGATGATTTGAATTATTATTTATTTACATAATGTTTAATTTTTTTTATTTATTCAATTTATAATAGGTCATATAATATAATTTTCTAAAATTATGTGTATTAATATTTCAATATAATATATTATATTGTCACACTATATTACCTACTTATATCAATATAAAATATTTAACTAACTCGATAATAAATCAATCATAGTCCCCCAAATGGTTTGTATA
>NC_040879.1:70682212-70704740 GCF_003676215.2 Rhopalosiphum maidis
AAATAATTGAAAACTATTTACAGTTGAAACTTTAACACAAGTACGAATGTAAAACTGTAAAAGATACGAAATTAAGCATAAACAGATGATAACAATAATAATTATGATAAGCCAAAATTGTACAAATTAACAGAATGTTTTGTACTTTTAAAAAAAGAGACACTTGTACAATACTGAAAAATACCCCTTTCCATATGAATTTGATGATAAATTTTAAATCATTTTCTTAATGCATTGGTCGAGGATCAGGACACTGACTTGTGTTAACTTCGGGCGTAAAATATGAACAATTCGTTGATATTATAATATTCTTTCGTAATGTACAAGATATTCGGTCAAAAGCCTAATAAATATACCGCCCACTCCGGAGAGCAGTGGAAACGGTGAACGGCACACAACAACCAACTAGATTCTTCTGTGGCAGGTCAGCCGTCGACCAAGGTATGGGGAACCTCCCGCCCTCTGTTGTGTTAATAATCGACTTAATGATTAATTCTTCTATAAACAGTTGAAAATGTGAATTTGTAATTTTTATCAAATTATCATTTATGTATAGTCTAAAAAAGATTTTATAGCATAGGTAAATAAGAAGAATAAAAATTACAAGCTAAAAGTGTACTAATCTTTTATTCATATATATAACAAATAACAATTGTTTCACAACTATTAATTTATTATCAATTATATTCTAACCATTACACACACATTGCAGAAATCCAATATTATTATCAGTATCTTCTAGTTTATTTTCAAAATAAGATGTTGATACTTTCCCAAAGTGGTATGAATGCAAATTTCGGTCTCAGCAAGCCTGGGTGAACTGCTGCACTGCAATCTGAAAAATGTAGTCAGTTAAATTTGTAAGATTGTGGATAATTAATTGAGAATTGAGTGTTTCATAAGCAGTTTAAAATATGAATTTATAACACGAGTCAAAATTGTCATTTAAAAGCATGTTTATAGTGTTTATGAAGTATAGCATCAATGAATTACATGAAGTTAATAAAGTTAAATAAGAATCATTTACATAATTTAATGGTGTTGGTTTCATGTCAATTAATTGAGAATTGAGTGTTTCATTAGCCATAAAAATTGAATTTTTATATACTACTCCAATATTATCATATAAAAACAAGTTTTATAGAGTTTATGAAACATTAACTTAAATGTAATGTATGAAGTAATTAATGCTAAATAAGAAACATATTCTCTTTCTAGTGGTGAAGGTTTCAAGATACTAACGAGAATTGAGTATTTTATAAGCCATAAAAAATTTGAATTTGTAATTTACATTATATTATCATATAAAAACATGTTTTATAGTGTTTATGAAGTTGGATTATATGAATGTAAAAAGTAATTAATCCTGAATAAGAACATATTCTCTTTCTAGTGGTCAAGGTTTCAAGATACTAACATGAGAATTGAGTATTTTATAAGCAATTAAAAAAATGAATTTGTAAAATACGTCATATTTACCATAAAAAACATTTTTATAGAGTTTATGAAACATTGGCTTAAATGTAATGTATGAAAGTAATTAATCCTGAATAAGAATATTCTCTTTCTAGTGGTCAAGGTTTCAAGGTACTAACATGAGAATTGAGTATTTTATAAGCATTAAAAAATGAATTTGTAAAATACGTCAAATTTACCATATAAAAACATGTTTTATAGAGTTTATGAAACATTGGCTTAAATGTAATGTATGAAAGTAATTAATGCTAAAAGAAACATATTCTATTTCTAGTGGTGGAGGTTTCAAGACACTAACATGAGAATTGAGTATTTTATAAGCAATTAAAAAATGAATTTGTAAAATACGTCAAATTTACCATATAAAAACATGTTTTATAGAGTTTATGAAACATTGGCTTAAATGTAATGTATGAAAGTAATTAATGCTAAATAAGAAACATATTCTATTTCTAGTGGTGGAGGTTTCAAGAACTAACATGAGAATTGAGTATTTTATAAGCAAAAAAAATGAATTTGTAAAATACGTCAAATTTACCATATAAAAACATTTTTATAGAGTTTATGAAACATTGGCTTAAATGTAATGTATGAAAGTAATTAATCCTGAATAAGAAACATATTCTCTTTCTAGTGGTCAAGGTTTCAAGATACTAACATGAGAATTGAGTATTTTATAAGCAATTAAAAAATGAATTTGTAAAATACGTCAAATTTACCATATAACAACATGTTTTATAGGTTTATATGAAACATTGGCTTAAATGTAATGTATGAAAGTAATTAATGCTAAATCAGATCCAATTTCTCTTTCTAGTGGTCAAGGTTTCAAGATACTAACATGAGAATTGAGTGTTTCATAAGCCATAAAAAATTAGAATTTTTAATATACTCCAAATTTACCACCATATAAAAACATGTTTTATAGTGTTTATGAAGTATCAGCATCAACAAAAATACATGCAAGTTAATAATGCTAAATAAGAATCATTTACTTAATTCATTGGTCTTGGTTTCATGATACTAATTTTTTGTTTCACTAGTATTAATTTGCTATCAATTATATTCAATAACCATTACACACACATTGCATAAATCCAATATTATTATCAATATCTTCTAGTTTATTTTCAAAATAAGATGTTGATACTTTCCCAAAGTGGTATGAATGCAAATTCCTGTCTCAGCAAGCCTTGAATGAACTGCTGCACTGCAATCTGAAAAAAATGTAGTCAGTTAAATATGTAAAATAAGTGGAGAATTAATTGAGAATTGAGTGTTTCATAAGCAGTTTAAAATATGAATTCATAACACGAGTCAAAATTGTCATTTAAAAGCATGTTTATAGTGTTTATGAAGTATCAGCATCAATGAAATACATGGAATTAATAATGCTTAATAAGAATCATTTACCTAATTCATTGGTCTTGGTTTCATGATATTTACTTTTTGTTTCACTAATATTAAGTTGCTATCAATTACATACGGTTATTATTACACGTACCTTGCAAAAGACCATTATTGCTATTATAAGTATCTTCTAGTTTATTTTCATAATAAGATGTTGATATTTTCCAAAGTGGTATAAATGCAAATTCCTGTCTCAGCAAGCCTTGATTGAACTGCTGCACTGCAATCTGAAAAAAATGTAGTCAGTTAAATATGTAAAATTAGTGGAGAATTAATTGAGAATTGAGTGTTTCATAAGCAGTTTAAAATATGAATTTATAACACGAGTCAAAATTGTCATTTAAAAGCATGTTTATAGTGTTTATGAAGTATCAGCATCAATGAATTACATGGAAGTTAATAATGCTAAAAAGAATCATTTACTTAATCCAATTGTCACTACTACACACCATAAGGAGAACGAAAATAATTCTATAACAACTAGTGCGTGGACAACACTGGATAATTTAGAAATTGAAACAATCAAAACAAAAACTAACAGACAACCTTCATTTTTAATACAAAATAATTGAAAACTATTTACAGTTGAAACTTTAACACAAGTACGAATGTAAAACTGTAAAAAGATACGAAATTTAAGCATAAACAGATGATAACAAATAATAATTATGATAAGCCATAAAAGATTGTACAAATTAACAGAATGTTTTGTACTTTTAAAAAAGAATACACTTGTACAATAACTGAAAAATACCCCTTTTCCATATGAATTTGATGATAAATTTAAATCATTTTCTTAATGCATTGGTCGAGGATCAGGACACTGACTTGTGTTAACTTCGGGCGTAAAATATGAACAATTCGTTGATATTATAATATTCTTTCGTAAATGTACAAGATATTCGGTCAAAAGCCTAATAAATATACCGCCCCACTCCGGAGAGCAGTGGAACGGTGAACGGCACACAACCAACTAGATTCTTCCTGTGGCAGGTCAGCCGTCGACCAAGGTATGGGGAACCTCCCGCCCTCTGTTGGTGTTAATATCGACTTAATGATTAATTCTTCTATAAACAGTTGAAAATGTGAATTTGTAATTTTTATCAAAATTATCATTTATGTATAGTCTAAATAAAAGATTTTTATAGCATAGGTAAATAAGAAGAATAAAAATTACAAGCTAAAAGTGTTTACTAATCTTTTATTCATATATATAACAAATAACAATTGTTTCACAACTATTAATTTATTATCAATTATATTCAATAACCATTACACACACATTGCAGAAATCCAATATTATTATCAGTATCTTCTAGTTTATTTTCAAAATAAGATGTTGATACTTTCCCAAAGTGGTATGAATGCAAATTTCGGTCTCAGCAAGCCTTGGGTGAACTGCTGCACTGCAATCTGAAAAAATGTAGTCAGTTAAATTTGTAAGATTGGTGGAGAATTAATTGAGAAATGAGTGTTTCATAAGCAGTTTAAAATATGAATTTATAACACGAGTCAAAATTGTCATTTAAAAGCATGTTTATAGTGTTTATGAAGTATAAGCATCAATGAATTACATGGAAGTTAATAAAGTTAAATAAGAATCATTTACATAATTTAATGGTGTTGGTTTCATGTCAATTAATTGAGAATTGAGTGTTTCATTAGCCATAAAAAATTTGAATTTTTAATATACTCCAATATTATCATATAAAAACAAGTTTTATAGAGTTTATGAAACATTAACTTAAATGTAATGTATGAAAGTAATTAATGCTAAATAAGAAACATATTCTCTTTCTAGTGGTGAAGGTTTCAAGATACTAACGAGAATTGAGTATTTTATAAGCCATAAAAAATTTGAATTTGTAATTTACATTAATTTATAATAAAAACATGTTTTATAGTGTTTATGAAGTATTGGATTATATGAAATGTATAAAAGTAATTAATCCTGAATAAGAAACATATTCTATTTCTAGTGGTGAAGGTTTCAAGACACTAACATGAGAATTGAGTATTTTATAAGCAATTAAAAAAATGAATTTGTAAAATACGTCAAATTTACCATATAAAACATGTTTTATAGAGTTTATGAAACATTGGCTTAAATGTAATGTATGAAAGTAATTAATGCTAAAATCAGATCCATTTCTCTTTCTAGTGGTCAAGGTTTCAAGATACTAACATGAGAATTGAGTGTTTCATAAGCCATAAAAATTAGAATTTTTAATATACTCCAAATTTACCATATAAAAACATGTTTTATAGTGTTTATGAAGTATCAGCATCAACAAAAATACATGCAAGTTAATAATGCTAAATAAGAATCATTTACTTAATTCATTGGTCTTGGTTTCATGATACTAATTTTTTGTTTCACTAGTATTAATTTGCTATCAATTATATTCAATAACCATTACACACACATTGCATAAATCCAATATTATTATCAATATCTTCTAGTTTATTTTCAAAATAAGATGTTGATACTTTCCCAAAGTGGTATGAATGCAAATTCCTGTCTCAGCAAGCCTTGAATGAACTGCTGCACTGCAATCTGAAAAAAATGTAGTCAGTTAAATATGTAAAATAAGTGGAGAATTAATTGAGAATTGAGTGTTTCATAAGCAGTTTAAAATATGAATTCATAACACGAGTCAAAATTGTCATTTAAAAGCATGTTTATAGTGTTTATGAAGTATCAGCATCAATGAAATACATGGAATTAATAATGCTTAATAATCATTTACCTAATTCATTGGTCTTGGTTTCATGATATTTACTTTTGTTTCACTAATATTAAGTTGCTATCAATTACATACGGTTATTATTACACGTACCTTGCAAAAGACCATTATTGCTATTATAAGTATCTTCTAGTTTATTTTCATAATAAGATGTTGATATTTTCCAAAGTGGTATAAATGCAAATTCCTGTCTCAGCAAGCCTTGATTGAACTGCTGCACTGCAATCTGAAAAAAATGTAGTCAGTTAAATATGTAAAATTAGTGGAGAATTAATTGAGAATTGAGTGTTTCATAAGCAGTTTAAAATATGAATTTATAACACGAGTCAAAATTGTCATTTAAAAGCATGTTTATAGTGTTTATGAAGTATCAGCATCAATGAATTACATGGAAGTTAATAATGCTAAAAAAGAATCATTTACTTAATCCAATTGTCACTACTACACACCATAAGGAGAACGAAAATAATTCTATAACAACTAGTGCGTGGACAACACTGGATAATTTAGAAATTGAAACAATCAAAACAAAAACTAACAGACAACCTTCATTTTTAATACAAAATAATTGAAAACTATTTACAGTTGAAACTTTAACACAAGTACGAATGTAAAACTGTAAAAAGATACGAAATTAAGCATAAACAGATGATAACAAATAATAATTATGATAAGCCATAAAAGATTGTACAAATTAACAGAATGTTTTGTACTTTTAAAAAAAGAATACACTTGTACAATAACTGAAAAATACCCCTTTTCCATATGAATTTGATGATAAATTTAAATCATTTTCTTAATGCATTGGTCGAGGATCAGGACACTGACTTGTGTTAACTTCGGGCGTAAAATATGAACAATTCGTTGATATTATAAATATTCTTTCGTAAATGTACAAGATATTCGGTCAAAAGCCTAATAAAATACCGCCCCACTCCGGAGAGCAGTGGAACGGTGAACGGCACACAACCAACTAGATTCTTCCTGTGGCAGGTCAGCCGTCGACCAAGGTATGGGGAACCTCCCGCCCTCTGTTGGTGTTAATATCGACTTAATGATAATTATTCTTCTATAAACAGTTGAAAATGTGAATTTGTAATTTTTATCAAAATTATCATTTATGTATAGTCTAAATAAAAGATTTTTATAGCATAGGTAAATAAGAAGAATAAAAATTACAAGCTAAAAGTGTTTACTAATCTTTTATTCATATATATAACAAATAACAATTGTTTCACAACTATTAATTTATTATCAATTATATTCAATAACCATTACACACACATTGCAGAAATCCAATATTATTATCAGTATCTTCTAGTTTATTTTCAAAATAAGATGTTGATACTTTCCCAAAGTGGTATGAATGCAAATTTCGGTCTCAGCAAGCCTTGGGTGAACTGCTGCACTGCAATCTGAAAAAATGTAGTCAGTTAAATTTGTAAGATTGGTGGAGAATTAATTGAGAAATGAGTGTTTCATAAGCAGTTTAAAATATGAATTTATAACACGAGTCAAATTGTCATTTAAAAGCATGTTTATAGTGTTTATGAAGTATAAGCATCAATGAATTACATGGAAGTTAATAAAGTTAAATAAGAATCATTTACATAATTTAATGGTGTTGGTTTCATGTCAATTAATTGAGAATTGAGTGTTTCATAAGCCATAAAAAATTTGAATTTTTAATATACTCCAATATTATCATATAAAAACAAGTTTTATAGAGTTTATGAAACATTAACTTAAATGTAATGTATGAAAGTAATTAATGCTAAATAAGAAACATATTCTCTTTCTAGTGGTGAAGGTTTCAAGATACTAACGAGAATTGAGTATTTTATAAGCCATAAAAAATTTGAATTTGTAATTTACATTAATATTATCATATAAAAACATGTTTTATAGTGTTTATGAAGTATTGGATTATATGAAATGTTAAAAGTAATTAACCTGAATAAGAAACATATTCTCTTTCTAGTGGTGAAGGTTTCAAGATACTAACATGAGAATTGAGTATTTTATAAGCAATTAAAAAAATGAATTTGTAAAATACGTCAAATTTACCATATAAAAACATGTTTTATAGAGTTTATGAAACATTGGCTTAAATGTAATGTATGAAAGTAATTAATGCTAAATCAGATCCAATTTCTCTTTCTAGTGGTCAAGGTTTCAAGATACTAACATGAGAATTGAGTGTTTCATAAGCCATAAAAAATTAGAATTTTTAATATACTCCAAATTTACCATATAAAAACATGTTTTATAGTGTTTATGAAGTATCAGCATCAACAAAAATACATGCAAGTTAATAATGCTAAATAAGAATCATTTACTTAATTCATTGGTCTTGGTTTCATGATACTAATTTTTTGTTTCACTAGTATTAATTTGCTATCAATTATATTCAATAACCATTACACACACATTGCATAAATCCAATATTATTATCAATATCTTCTAGTTTATTTTCAAAATAAGATGTTGATACTTTCCCAAAGTGGTATGAATGCAAATTCCTGTCTCAGCAAGCCTTGAATGAACTGCTGCACTGCAATCTGAAAAAATGTAGTCAGTTAAATATGTAAAATAAGTGGAGAATTAATTGAGAATTGAGTGTTTCATAAGCAGTTTAAAATATGAATTCATAACACGAGTCAAAATTGTCATTTAAAAGCATGTTTATAGTGTTTATGAAGTATCAGCATCAATGAAATACATGGAATTAATAATGCTTAATAAGAATCATTTACCTAATTCATTGGTCTTGGTTTCATGATATTTACTTTTTGTTTCACTAATATTAAGTTGCTATCAATTACATACGGTTATTATTACACGTACCTTGCAAAAGACCATTATTGCTATTATAATCTATCTTCTAGTTTATTTTCATAATAAGATGTTGATATTTTCCAAAGTGGTATAAATGCAAATTCCTGTCTCAGCAAGCCTTGATTGAACTGCTGCACTGCAATCTGAAAAAAATGTAGTCAGTTAAATATGTAAAATTAGTGGAGAATTAATTGAGAATTGAGTGTTTCATAAGCAGTTTAAAATATGAATTTATAACACGAGTCAAAATTGTCATTTAAAAGCATGTTTATAGTGTTTATGAAGTATCAGCATCAATGAATTACATGGAAGTTAATAATGCTAAAAAAGAATCATTTACTTAATCCAATTGTCACTACTACACACCATAAGGAGAACGAAAATAATTCTATAACAACTAGTGCGTGGACAACACTGGATAATTTAGAAATTGAAACAATCAAAACAAAAACTAACAGACAACCTTCATTTTTAATACAAAATAATTGAAAACTATTTACAGTTGAAACTTTAACACAAGTACGAATGTAAAACTGTAAAAAGATACGAAATTTAAGCATAAACAGATGATAACAAATAATAATTATGATAAGCCATAAAAGATTGTACAAATTAACAGAATGTTTTGTACTTTTAAAAAAGAATACACTTGTACAATAACTGAAAAATACCCCTTTTCCATATGAATTTGATGATAAATTTAAATCATTTTCTTAATGCATTGGTCGAGGATCAGGACACTGACTTGTGTTAACTTCGGGCGTAAAATATGAACAATTCGTTGATATTATAAATATTCTTTCGTAAATGTACAAGATATTCGGTCAAAAGCCTAATAAATATACCGCCCCACTCCGGAGAGCAGTGGAACGGTGAACGGCACACAACCAACTAGATTCTTCCTGTGGCAGGTCAGCCGTCGACCAAGGTATGGGGAACCTCCCGCCCTCTGTTGGTGTTAATATCGACTTAATGATTAATTCTTCTATAAAACAGTTGAAAATGTGAATTGTAATTTTTATCAAAATTATCATTTATGTATAGTCTAAATAAAAGATTTTTATAGCATAGGTAAATAAGAAGAATAAAAATTACAAGCTAAAAGTGTTTACTAATCTTTTATTCATATATATAACACATAACAATTGTTCACAACTATTAATTTATTATCAATTATATTCAATAACCATTACACACACATTGCAGAAATCCAATATTATTATCAGTATCTTCTAGTTTATTTTCAAAATAAGATGTTGATACTTTCCCAAAGTGGTATGAATGCAAATTTCGGTCTCAGCAAGCCTTGGGTGAACTGCTGCACTGCAATCTGAAAAAATGTAGTCAGTTAAAATTGTAAGATTGGTGGAGAATTAATTGAGAATGAGTGTTTCATAAGCAGTTTAAAATATGAATTTATAACACGAGTCAAAATTGTCATTTAAAGCATGTTTATAGTGTTTATGAAGTATAAGCATCAATGAATTACATGGAAGTTAATAAAGTTAAATAAGAATCATTTACATAATTTAATGGTGTTGGTTTCATGTCAATTAATTGAGAATGAGTGTTTCATTAGCCAATAAAAAATTTGAATTTTTAAGATACTCCCATATTATATATAAAAAACAAGTTTTATAGAGTTTATGAAACAGTAACCTTAAATGTAATGTATGAAAGTAATTAATGCTAAATAAGAAACATATTCTCTTTCTAGTGGTCAAGGTTTCAAGATACTAACATGGAATTGAGTATTTTATAAGCAATTAAAAAAATGAATTTGTAAAATACGTCAAATTTACCATATATAAAACATGTTTTATAGAGTTTATGTAAACATTGGTTAAATGGAATGTATGAAAGTATTAATGCTAAATAAGAAACATATTCTATTTCTAGTGGTGAAGGTTTCAAGACCACTAACATGAGAATGAGTATTTATAAGCAATTAAAAAAATGAATTTGTAAAAATACGTCAAATTTACCATATAAAAACATGTTTTATAGAGTTTATGAAACATTGGCTTAAATGTAATGTATGAAAGTAATTAATGCTAAATCAGATCCAATTTCTCTTTCTAGTGGTCAAGGTTTCAAGATACTAACATGAGAATTGAGTGTTTCATAAGCCATAAAAAATTAGAATTTTTAATATACTCCAAATTTACCATATAAAAACATGTTTTATAGTGTTTATGAAGTATCAGCATCAACAAAAATACATGCAAGTTAATAATGCTAAATAAGAATCATTTACTTAATTCATTGGTCTTGGTTTCATGATACTAATTTTTTGTTTCACTAGTATTAATTTGCTATCAATTATATTCAATAACCATTACACACACATTGCATAAATCCAATATTATTATCAATATCTTCTAGTTTATTTTCAAAATAAGATGTTGATACTTTCCCAAAGTGGTATGAATGCAAATTCCTGTCTCAGCAAGCCTTGAATGAACTGCTGCACTGCAATCTGAAAAAAATGTAGTCAGTTAAATATGTAAAATAAGTGGAGAATTAATTGAGAATTGAGTGTTTCATAAGCAGTTTAAAATATGAATTCATAACACGAGTCAAAATTGTCATTTAAAAGCATGTTTATAGTGTTTATGAAGTATCAGCATCAATGAAATACATGGAATTAATAATGCTTAATAAGAATCATTTACCTAATTCATTGGTCTTGGTTTCATGATATTTACTTTTTGTTTCACTAATATTAAGTTGCTATCAATTACATACGGTTATTATTACACGTACCTTGCAAAAGACCATTATTGCTATTATAAGTATCTTCTAGTTTATTTTCATAATAAGATGTTGATATTTTCCAAAGTGGTATAAATGCAAATTCCTGTCTCAGCAAGCCTTGATTGAACTGCTGCACTGCAATCTGAAAAAATGTAGTCAGTTAAATATGTAAAATTAGTGGAGAATTAATTGAGAATTGAGTGTTTCATAAGCAGTTTAAAATATGAATTTATAACACGAGTCAAAATTGTCATTTAAAAGCATGTTTATAGTGTTTATGAAGTATCAGCATCAATGAATTACATGGAAGTAATAATGCTACAAAAAGAATCATGTAAATTAATCCAATTGTCACTACTACACACCATAAGGAGAACGAAAATAATTCTATAACAACTAGTGCGTGGACAAACACTGGATAATTTAAGAAATTGAAAAACAATCAAAACAAAAACTAACAGACAACCTTCATGTTTAATACAAAATAATTGAAAACTATTTACAGTTGAAACTTTAACACAAGTACGAATGTAAAACTGTAAAAAGATACGAAATTTAAGCATAAACAGATGATAACAAATAATAATTATGATAAGCCATAAAAGATTGTACAAATTAACAGAATGTTTTGTACTTTTAAAAAAGAATACACTTGTACAATAACTGAAAAATACCCCTTTTCCATATGAATTTGATGATAAATTTAAATCATTTCTTAATGCATTGGTCGAGGATCAGGACACTGACTTGTGTAACTTCGGGCGTAAAATATGAACAATTCGTTGATATTATAAATATTCTTTCGTAAATGTACAAGATATTCGGTCAAAAGCCTAATAAATATACCGCCCCACTCCGGAGAGCAGTGGAACGGTGAACGGCACACAACCAACTAGATTCTTCCTGTGGCAGGTCAGCCGTCGACCAAGGTATGGGGAACCTCCCGCCCTCTGTTGGTGTTAATATCGACTTAATGATTAATTCTTCTATAAACAGTTGACAAATGTGAATTTGTAATTTTTATCAAAATTATCATTTATGTATAGTCTAAATAAAAGATTTTTATAGCATAGGTAAATAAGAAGAATAAACATTACAAGCTAAAAGTGTTTACTAATCTTTTATTCATATATATAACAAATAACAATTGTTTCACACAACTATTAATTTATTATCAATTATATTTCAATAACCATTACACACACATTGCAGAAATCCAATATTATTATCAGTATCTTCTAGTTTATTTTCAAAATAAGATGTTGATACTTCCCAAAGTGGTATGAATGCAAATTTCGGTCTCAGCAAGCCTTGGGTGAACTGCTGCACTGCAATCTGAAAAAATGTAGTCAGTTAAATTTGTAAGATTGGTGGAGAATTAATTGAGAAATGAGTGTTTCATAAGCAGTTTAAAATATGAATTTATAACACGAGTCAAAATTGTCATTTAAAAGCATGTTTATAGTGTTTATGAAGTATAAGCATCAATGAATTACATGGAAGTAATAAGTTAAATAAGAATCATTACATAATTTAATGGTGTTGCGTTCATGTCAATTAATTGAGAATTGAGTGTTTCATTAGCCATAAAAAATTTGAATTTTTAATATACTCCAATATTATCAAATAAAACACAGTTTTATAGAGTTTATGAAACAGTAACTTAAATGTTAATGTATGAAAGTAATTAATGCTAACTAAGAAACATTATTTCTTTCTAGATGGTCAAAGGTTTCAAGATACTAACATGAAGAATTGAGTATTTTTATAAGCCATAACAAATTTGAATTTGTAATTACTTAATATTATCATATAAAAACATGTTTTATAGAGTTTATGAAACATTGGATTAAATGTAATGTATGAAAGTAATTAATGCTAAAAAGAAACATATTCTCTTTCTAGTGGTGAAGGTTTCAAGATACTAAATGAGAATTGAGTATTTTATAAGCAATTAAAAAATGAATTTGTAAAATACGTCAAATTTACCATATAAAAACATGTTTTATAGTGTTTATGAAGTATTGGCTTAAATGAATGTATGAAAGTAATTAATGCTAAATAAGAAACATATTCTCTTTCTAGTGGTCAAGGTTTCAAGATACTAACATGAGAATTGAGTATTTTATAAGCAATTAAAAAATGAATTTGTAAAATACGTCAAATTTACCATATAAAAACATGTTTTATAGAGTTTATGAAACATTGGCTTAAATGTAATGTATGAAAGTAATTAATGCTAAATCAGATCCAATTTCTCTTTCTAGTGGTCAAGGTTTCAAGATACTAACATGAGAATTGAGTGTTTCATAAGCCATAAAAAATTAGAATTTTTAATATACTCCAAATTTACCATATAAAACATGTTTTATAGTGTTTATGAAGTATCAGCATCAACAAAAATACATGCAAGTTAATAATGCTAAATAAGAATCATTTACTTAATTCATTGGTCTTGGTTTCATGATACTAATTTTTTGTTTCACTAGTATTAATTTGCTATCAATTATATTCAATACCATTACACACACATTGCATAATCCAAATATTATCATATCTTCTAGTTTATTTTCAAAATAAGATGTTGATACTTTCCCAAAGTGGTATGAATGCAAATTCCTGTCTCAGCAAGCCTTGAATGAACTGCTGCACTGCAATCTGAAAAAATGTAGTCAGTTAAATATGTAAATAAGTGGAGAATTAATGAGAATTGAGTGTTTCATAAGCAGTTTAAAATATGAATTTATAACACGAGTCAAATTGTCATTTAAAAGCATGTTTATAGTGTTTATGAAGTATCAGCATCAATGAAATACATGGAATTAATAATGCTTAATAAGAATCATTTACCTAATTCATTGGTCTTGGTTTCATGATATTTACTTTTTGTTTCACTAATTTAAGTTGCTATCAATTACATACGGTTATTATTACACGTACCTTGCAAAAGACCATTATTGCTATTATAAGTATCTTCTAGTTTATTTTCATAATAAGATGTTGATATTTTCCCAAGTGGTATAAATGCAAATTCCTGTCTCAGCAAGCCTTGATTGAACTGCTGCACTGCAATCTGAAAAAAATGTAGTCAGTTAAATTGTAAAATTAGTGGAGAATTAATTGAGAAATTGAGTGTTTTCAGTTGTTTATAGCAGTTTTAAATATGAATTTATAACACGAGTCAAAATTGTCATTAAAAGCATGTTTTATAGTGTTTTGAAGTATAAGCATCAATGAATTACATGGAAGTTAATAAAGTTAAATAAGAATCATTTACATAATTTTAATTGGTGTTGTTTCATTCAATTCATGAGAATTGAGTGTTTCTTAGCCATAAAAAATTTGAATTTTTAATAACTCCAATATTATCATATAAAAACATGTTTTATATTATAGTGTTTATGAAGTATTGGAATTAAATAAATGTATACAATAATTAATCCTGAATAAGAAACATATTCTCTTTCTGTGGTCAGGTTTCAAGATACTAACATGAGAATTGAGTATTTTATAAGCAATTAAAAAATGAATTTGTAAAATACGTCAAATTTACCATATAAAAAATGTTTTATAGAGTTTATGAACATTGGATTAAATGTAATGTATGAAAGTAATTATGCTAAATAGAAAACATATTCTATTTCTAGTGGTGAAGGTTTCAAAGACCTAACATGAGAATTGAGTATTTTATAAGCATTAAAAAAATGAATTTGTAAATACGCCAAATTTACCATATAAAACATGTTTTATAGTGTTTATGAAGTATTGGCTTAAATGAAATGTATGAAAGTAATTAATGCTAAATAGAAACATATTCTCTTCTAGTGGTCAGTTTCATCAAGATACTAACATGAGAATTGAGTATTTTATAAGCACTTAAAAAATGAATTTGTAAAATACGTCAATTTATAAAAAAAACCATATACAACATGTTTTATAGAGTTTTATATGAAACATGGCTTAATGTAATGTATGAAAGTAATTAATGCTAATCAGATCCAATTTCTCTTTCTAGTGGTCAAGTTTCAAGATACTACATGAGATTGAGTTTTCATAAGCCAAAAAAATTAGAATTTTAATTATACTCAATTTACCATATAAAAACATGTTTTATAGTGTTTATGAAGTATCAGCATCAACAAAAATACATGCAAGTTAATAATGCTAAATAAGAATCATTTACTTAATTCATTGGTCTTGGTTTCATGATACTAATTTTTTGTTTCATAGTATTAATAATTGCTATCAATTATATTCAATAACCATTACACACACATTGCATAAATCCAATATTATTATCAATATCTTCTAGTTTATTTTCAAATAAGATGTTGATACTTTCCCAAAGTGGTATGAATGCAAATTCCTGTCTCAGCAAGCCTTGAATGAACTGCTGCACTGCAATCTGAAAAAATGTAGTCAGTTAAATATGTAAAATAGTGGAGAATTAATTGAGAATGAGTGTTTCATAAGCAGTTTAAAATATGAATTTATAACACGAGTCAAAATTGTCATTTAAAAGCATGTTTTATAGTGTTTATGAAGTATCAGCATCAATGAATTACATGGAAGTTAATAATGCTAAAAAGAATCATTTACTAATCCAATGTCACTACTACACACCATAGGAGAACGAAATAATTCTATAACAACTAGTGCGTGGACAACACTGGATAATTTAGAAATTGAAACAATCAAAACAAAACTAACAGACAACCTTCATTTTTAATACAAAATAATTGAAAACTATTTACAGTTGAAACTTTAACACAAGTACGAATGTAAAACTGTAAAAAGATACGAAATTTAAGCATAAACAGATGATAACAAATAATAATTATGATAAGCCATAAGATTGTACAATTAACAGAATGTTTGTACTTTTAAAAAAAGAATACACTTGTACAATAACTGAAAAATACCCCTTTTCCATATGAATTTGATGATAAATTTAAATCATTTTCTTAATGCATTGGTCGAGGATCAGGACACTGACTTGTGTTAACTTCGGGCGTAAATATGAACAATTCGTTGATATTATAAATATTCTTTCGTAAATGTACAAGATATTCGGTCAAAAGCCTAATAAATATACCGCCCCACTCCGGAGAGCAGTGGAACGGTGAACGGCACACACCAACTAGATTCTTCCTGTGGCAGGTCAGCCGTCGACCAAGGTATGGGAACCTCCCGCCCTCTGTTGGTGTTAATATCGACTTAATGATTAATTCTTCTATAACAGTTGAAAATGTGAATTTGTAATTTTTATCAAAATTATCATTTATGTATAGTCTAAATAAAAGATTTTTATAGCATAGGTAAATAAGAAGAATAAAAATTACAAGCTAAAAGTGTTTACTAATCTTTTATTCATATATATAACAAATAACATTGTTTCACACAACTATTATTTATTATCAATTATATTCAATAACCATTACACACACATTGCAGAAATCCAATATTATTATCAGTATCTTCTAGTTTATTTTCAAAATAAGATGTTGATACTTTCCCAAAGTGGTATGAATGCAAATTTCGGTCTCAGCAAGCCTTGGGTGAACTGCTGCACTGCAATCTGAAAAAATGTAGTCAGTTAAAATTGTAAGATTGTGGAGAATTAATTGAGAAATGAGTGTTTCATAAGCAGTTTAAAATATGAATTTATAACACGAGTCAAAATTGTCATTTAAAAGCATGTTTATAGTGTTTATGAAGTATAAGCATCAATGAATTACATGGAAGTTAATAAAGTTAAATAAGAATCATTTACATAATTAATGGTGTTTGGTTTCATGTCAATTAATTGAGAATTGAGTGTTTCATAGCCATAAAAAATTTGAATTTTTAATATACTCCATATTATCATATAAAAACAAGTTTTATAGAGTTTATGAAACATAACTTAAATGTAATGTATGAAAGTATTAATGCTAAATAAGAAACATATTCTCTTTCTAGTGGTCAAGGTTTCAAAGATACTAACATGAGAATTGAGTATTTTATAAGCCATAAAAAATTTGAATTTGTAATTTACATTAATATTATCATATAAAACATGTTTTATAGAGTTTATGAACATTGGATTAAATGTAATGTATGAAAGTAATTAATGCTAAATAAGAAACATATTCTTTTCTAGTGGTGAAGGTTTCAAGACCTAAATGAGAATTGAGTATTTTATAAGCATTAAAAAAATGAATTTGTAAAATACGTCAAATTTACCATATAAAACATGTTTTATAGTGTTTATGAAGTATTGGCTTAAATGAAATGTATGAAAGTAATTAATGCTAAATAAGAACATATTCTCTTTCTAGTGGTCAAGGTTTAAGATACTAACATGAGAATTGAGTATTTTATAAGCAATTAAAAAAATGAATTTGTAAAATACTCAAATTTACCATAAAAACATGTTTTATAGGGTTTTGAAACATTGCTTAAATGTAATGTATGAAAGTAATTAATGCTAAATCAGATCCAATTTCTCTTATAGTGGTCAAGGTTTCAAGATACTAACATGAGAATTGAGTTTTTCATAAGCCATAAAAAATTAGAATTTTTAATATACTCCAATTTACATATAAAACATGTTTATAGTGTTTATGATTATGAAGTATCAGCATCAACAAAAATACATGCAAGTTAATAATGCTAAATAGAAATCATTTTATTATTCATGGTCTGGTTTCATGATACTAATTTTTTGTTTCACTAGTATTAATTTGCTATCAATTATATTCAATAACCATTACACACACATTGCATAAATCCAATATTATTATCAATATCTTCTAGTTTATTTTCAAAATAAGATGTTGATACTTTCCCAATTGGTATGAATGCAAATTCCTGTCTCAGCAGCCTTGAATGAACTGCTGCACTGCAATCTGAAAAAATGTAGTCAGTTAAATATGTAAAATATGGAGAATTAATTGAGAATTGAGTGTTTCATAAGCAGTTAAAATATGAATTATAACACGAGTCAAAATTGTCATTTAAAGCATGTTTTATAGTGTTTATGAAGTATCAGCATCAATGAATACATGGAATTAATAATGCTTAATAAGAATCATTACCTAATTCATTGGTCTTGGTTTCATGATATTTACTTTTGTTTCACTAATATTAAGTTGCTATCAATTACATACGGTTATTATTACACGTACCTTGCAAAAGACCATTATTGCTATTATAAGTATCTTCTAGTTTATTTTCATAATAAGATGTTGATATTTTCCAAAGTGGTATAAATGCAATTCCTGTCTCAGCAAGCCTTGATTGAACTGCTGCACTGCAATCTGAAAAAAATGTAGTCAGTTAAATTGTAAGATTGGTGGAGAATTAATTGAGAAATGAGTGTTTCATAAGCAGTTTAAAATATGAATTTATAACACGAGTCAAATTGTCATTTAAAGCATGTTTATAGTGTTTATGAAGTATAAGCATCAATGAATTACATGGAAGTTATAAAGTTAAATAAGAATCATTTACATAATTTAATGTGGTTGGTTTCATGTCAATTAATTGAGAATTGAGTGTTTCATAGCCATAAAAAATTTGAATTTTAATATACTCCAAATATCATATAAAAACATGTTTTATAGTGTTTATGAAAATTGATTAAATAAATGTAAAAGTAATTAATGCTGAATAAGAAACATATTCTCTTTCTAGTGGTCAAGGTTTCAAGATACTAACATGAGAATTGAGTATTTTATAAGCAATTAAAAAAATGAATTTGTAAAATACGTCAAATTTACCATATAAAAACATGTTTTATAGAGTTTATGAAACATTGGATTAAATGTAATGTATGAAAGTAATTAATGCTAAATAAGAAACATATTCTCTTTCTAGTGGTGAAGGTTTCAAAAGACTAACATGAGAATTGAGTATTTATAAGCAATTAAAAAATGAATTTGTAAATACGTCAATTTACCATATAAAAACATGTTTTATAGAGTTTATGAAACATTGGCTTAAATGTAATGTATGAAAGTAATTAATGCTAAATAAGAAACATTTTCTCTTTCTAGTGGTCAAGGTTTCAAGATACTAACATGAGAATTGAGTATTTATAAGCAATTAAAAAAATGAATTTGTAAAATACGTCAAATTTACCATATAAAAACATGTTTATAGAGTTTATGAAACATTGGCTTAAATGTAATGTATGAAAGTATTAATGCTAAATAAGAAACATTTCTCTTCTAGTGGTCAAGGTTTCAAGATACTAACATGAGAATTGAGTATTTTATAAGCATTAAAAAAATGAATTTGTAAAATACGTCAAATTTACCATATAAAAACATGTTTTATAAGTTTAAATGAAACTTGGCTTAAATGTATGTATGAAAGTAATTAATGCTAAATCAGATCCAATTTCTCTTTTCTAGTGGTCAAAGTTTCAAGATACTAACATGAGAATTGAGTGTTTCATAAGCCATAAAAAATTAAATTTTTAATATACTCCAATTACCATATAAAACAGTTTTTTAGTGTTTTTGAAGTATCAGCATCAACAAAATACATGGAAGTTAATAATGCTAAATAAGAATCATTTACTTAATTCATTGGTCTTGGTTTCATGATACTATTTTTTTTTCACTAATATTAATTTGCTATCAATTATATTCAATAACCATTACACCACATTGCATAAATCCAATATTATTATCAATATCTTCTAGTTTATTTTCAAATAAGATGTTGATACTTTCCAAAGTGGTATGAATGCAAATTCCTGTCTCAGCAAGCCTTGATTGAACTGCTGCACTGCAATCTGAAAAAATGTAGTCAGTTAAATATGTAAAATAAGTGGAGAATTAATTGAGAATTGAGTGTTTCATAAGCAGTTTAAAATATGAATTTATAACACGAGTCAAAATTGTCATTTAAAAGCATGTTTATAGTGTTTATGAAGTATCAGCATCAATGAATTACATGGAAGTTAATAATGCTAAAAAAGAATCATTTACTTAATCCAATTGTCACTACTACACACCATAAGGAGAACGAAAATAATTCTATAAAACTAGTGCGTGGACAACACTGGATAATTTAGAAATTGAAACAATCAAAACAAAACTAACAGACAACCTTCATTTTTAATACAAAATAATTGAAAACTATTTACAGTTGAAACTTTAACACAAGTACGAATGTAAAACTGTAAAAAGATACGAAATTTAAGCATAAACAGATGATAACAAATAATAATTATGATAAGCCATAAAAGATTGTACAAATTAACAGAATGTTTTGTACTTTTAAAAAAAGAATACACTTGTACAATAACTGAAAAATACCCCTTTTCCATATGAATTTGATGATAAATTTAAATCATTTTCTTAATGCATTGGTCGAGGATCAGGACACTGACTTGTGTTAACTTCGGGCGTAAAATATGAACAATTCGTTGATATTATAAATATTCTTTCGTAAATGTACAAGATATTCGGTCAAAAGCCTAATAAATATACCGCCCCACTCCGGAGAGCAGTGGAACGGTGAACGGCACACAACCAACTAGATTCTTCCTGTGGCAGGTCAGCCGTCGACCAAGGTATGGGGAACCTCCCGCCCTCTGTTGGTGTTAATATCGACTTAATGATTAATTCTTCTATAAACAGTTGAAAATGTGAATTTGTAATTTTTATCAAAATTATCATTTATGTATAGTCTAAATAAAAGATTTTATAGCATAGGTAAATAAGAAGAATAAAAATTACAAGCTAAAAGTGTTTACTAATCTTTTATTCATATATATAACAAATAACAATTGTTTCACAACTATTAATTTATTATCAATTATATTCAATAACCATTACACACACATTGCAGAAATCCAATATTATTATCAGTATCTTCTAGTTTATTTTCAAAATAAGATGTTGATACTTTCCCAAAGTGGTATGAATGCAAATTTCGGTCTCAGCAAGCCTTGGGTGAACTGCTGCACTGCAATCTGAAAAAATGTAGTCAGTTAAATTTGTAAGATTGGTGGAGAATTAATTGAGAAATGAGTGTTTCATAAGCAGTTTAAAATATGAATTTATAACACGAGTCAAAATTGTCATTTAAAAGCATGTTTATAGTGTTTATGAAGTATAAGCATCAATGAATTACATGGAAGTTAATAAAGTTAAATAAGAATCATTTACATAATTTAATGGTGTTGGTTTCATGTCAATTAATTGAGAATTGAGTGTTTCATTAGCCATAAAAAATTTGAATTTTTAATATACTCCAATATTATCATATAAAAACAAGTTTTATAGAGTTTATGAAACATTAACTTAAATGTAATGTATGAAAGTAATTAATGCTAAATAAGAAACATATTCTCTTTCTAGTGGTCAAGGTTTCAAGATACTAACATGAGAATTGAGTATTTTATAAGCAATTAAAAAATGAATTTGTAAATACATCCAATTTACCATATAAAAACATGTTTTATAGTGTTTATGAACATTGGATTAAATGTAATGTATGAAAGTAATTAATGCTAATAAGAAACATATTCTCTTTCTAGTGGTGAAGGTTTCAAGACACTAACATGAGAATTGAGTATTTTATAAGCAATTAAAAAAATGAATTTGTAAAATACGTCAAATTTACCATATAAAAACATGTTTTATAGAGTTTATGAAACATTGGCTTAAATGTAATGTATGAAAGTAATTAATGCTAAATCAGATCCATTTCTCTTTCTAGTGGTCAAGGTTTCAAAGATACTAACATGAGAATTGAGTGTTCATAAGCCATAAAAATTAGAATTTTTAATATACCCAAATTTACCATATAAAAACATGTTTTATAGTGTTTATGAAGTTCAGCATCAACAAAAATACATGCAAGTTAATAATGCTAAATAAGAATCATTTACTTAATTCATTGGTCTTGGTTTCATGATACTATTTTTTGTTTCACTAGTATTAATTTGCTATCAATTATATTCAATAACCATTACACCACATTGCATAAATCCAATATTATTATCAATATCTTCTAGTTTATTTTCAAAATAAGATGTTGATACTTTCCCCATGTGGTATGAATGCAAATTCCTGTCTCAGCAAGCCTTGAATGAACTGCTGCACTGCAATCTGAAAAAAAATGTAGTCAGTTAAATATGTAAAATAAGTGGAGAATTAATTGAGAATTGAGTGTTTCATAAGCAGTTTAAAATATGAATTTATAACACGAGTCAAAATTGTCATTTAAAAGCATGTTTATAGTGTTTATGAAGTATCAGCATCAATAAATACATGGAATTAATAATGCTAAAAAAGAAT